>NC_092091.1:85280808-85435808 GCF_045679555.1 Salvelinus alpinus | reverse complement strand
ACCCGTTGAGTTGACTTGGGTAACAGACCTCTAGCTTCTACACCACAGAAAGTTAGAGGTGACTTTCACAAGTCAAGCACTGACAATTAGGTAAGATATTACAGGACACACTATGTGTAACTGCTGCTCTGTCAGCAGTTTCCTGTGGAGTTTTTCTGATGTCAGTGTTTCCTGTAGGTAGGTGGGTTTAACTGGTCTGATTTGCTTAACAGTTTGCCACATAATTGAAGTAAGGAAGTAATGAGTTAGAAGTCATATAGCCAAGCAGTATTTCTCACTCTTCAGTCCTCTCTTCATGACAGTAGACTTGTTTCGCTCAGTGGAGCCCCAGTTAGAGACAGATATGATACCTGCAGTGATATTGATGAGCCTATTCTGGAGCACAGGTAGGATGCTGTGCTATACACTTGTGACAGTTACTGAGATATGTTTTGATATATTACCATTTTCAGGGCTAGTAAAAGAACATGCAGCTGGAAGCAGACAGTAAAAATCTGTCTCAAAGCAGGACAATGATGTGATCACCTCTAAATGTACTTTACTGTAGCGTAACTGTCCATCTGGGGACAGGCACTAATGTCAGTTAAGGTGTGATGGTCAGTGTTATTAGAACCAAGGTAAGACCCAAATGCAGACAACAGGGTTCAGGCAAATACAGGTCAAGGCAGGCAGGGGTCGATAGTCCAGAGTAAGGGGGCAAAGGTACAGGACGGCAGGCATGCTCAGGGTAGGCAGAGGTCAGTAATCCAGAGGAGGGCTGAGGTACAGATCAGCACGCAGGCTCAGGCAGAGTGGTCAGGCAGGCGGGCTCAGTCAGGACAGGCAGAGTGGTCAGGCAGGTGGGCTCAGAGTCAGGACAGGCAGAGTGGTCAGGCAGGCGGGCTCAGAGTCAGGACAGGCAGAGTGGTCAGGCAGGCGGGCTCAGAGTCAGGACAGGCAGAGTGGTCAGGCATGCGGGCTCAGAGTCAGGACAGGCAGAGTGGTCAGGCAGGCAGGCTCAGAGTGAGGACAGGCAGAGTGGTCAGGCAGGCGGGGTCAGAGTCAGGACAGGCAGAGTAGTCAGGCAGGCGGGCTCAGAGTCAGGACAGGCAGAGTGGTCAGGCAGGCGGGGTCAGAGTCAGGACAGGCAGAGTGGTCAGGCAGGCTCAGAGTCAGGACAGGCAGAGTGGTCAGGCACGGGCTCAGAGTCAGGACAGGCAGAGTGGTCAGGCAGGCAGGCTCAGAGTCAGGACAGGCAGAGTGGTCAGGCAGGCGGGCTCAGAGTCAGATCAGACTGGGAAAAAGCAGGCGCAGACACAAACCACTGGTTGACTTGAACAAACAGTACGAACTGGCTTCAGACAAACATAAAACACAGGCATAAATACACAGGGGATAATGGGGAAGATGGGCTACACCTGGAAGGGGGTGGAGATAATCACAAAGACAGGTGAAACAGATCAGGGTGTGACACAATGTTCCCCCTAAACTGCAGATAAATCAGCCAATAGCGAGAAGCACGAGATTGAACTTCACTACATTTTCTAGAGCAGCTGGTCACCAATCGGTTGATCGCGATCAACTGGTTGATCTCCATGGCATTCCTAGTGGATCGCCAAACATTTCTGTAAAAACCCACGATAAAGCCTTGTGTTCCTATTGTTTGGGGTCTCAGGCTGTTGGCCTGCTTGCTGGACATTTTGTTCATCTCCTCTGCTAGTTAGTGAGTTATTATCCCAGTTGGATAAGTGCATTAACAGGTTAATGTCAAGCCCTGCATGTTTCTTTCAAAAGTCTCATGGAATGTAGGTCTACGTTGAACACCACACATTGGCTGCTACTGTAGGCTGAATGCTAGAACAGCTGTTTCCATGTTAAAATGTTATGGGATGTATTTTATCCATTGTTTTTGATGGTAGGTCACTCTGGTAGATCTACATTATGATCAAATAGCCACAGTAGCCTACTTGTCCACTGTTAACTGTAACTTAAAGGGGGTACAGCCTCTGTGTTCACAGTAAACACACCCTGGAAGTTGTACAGAATTTTCACAACATTAAAGTTTGAGCTCAGCAGACCTGAAATCTGCTCAGTGACGGAGAAAGTTAGAGGAACATTGGTGATGGTGTCATGCATCTGACTGTTGTATATTCAGTGTGTCAATGATTGATTGTATCTGTCTCTATGTAAATGAGAGTATATATTATATTTAATATTGGTCTTATGTTAGAGAAGGGAGGGGTGTAAATGCTAGATGTCTGTGACCTGAGTCAAGCTCTACAGGCCTGATGCTATATGTCAGGAAGAGAGAGAGATCAGGACAGCAACACAATTAGACCCAACCAGATCACGAGAAAACAAAAATATAATTACTTGACACATTGGAAAGAATTAACAAAAAAACAGAGCAAACTAGAATGCTATTTGGCCCTAAACAGAGAGTACACAGTGGCAGAATAGCTGACCACTGTGACTGACCCAAACTTAAAGAAAGCTTTGACTATGTACAGACTCAGTGAGCAAAGCCAGCAAGATTTGTGACCTGTTGCCACAAGAAAAGGGCAACCAGGGAAGAACAAACACCATTGTAAATATAACCCATATTTGTTATTTATTTTCCCTTTTGTACTTTAAAACCACTTGCACATCGTTACAACACTGTATATATACATACTATGACATTTGAAATGTCTTTATTCTTTGGGAACTTCTGTGAGTGTAATGTTTACTGTTCATTTTTATTGTTTAGTTCACTTTTGTATATTAACTAGTTAACTTGCTTTGGCAATGGTAACATATGTTTTCCATGCCAATAAAGCCCCTTGAATTGAATTGAGAATGAGAGAGAGGAGCAGAGAGAGAGAGGAGGGGGTGTGGAGGGCGAGAGATAAGGGGAGGAGAGGGAGGGAGGTTTGAAGGAGATAAGATCAGAGAGAGAGGGGGGGGGATAAGGGGAGGAGAGGGAGGGAGGTTTGAAGGAGATAAGGCTGACAGACTAACATGCAGTCAACTGAATATCTTTTCATTACAGACTTCTTACCAGTGATGTTATCATAACCAGTAGTGATGTCATCATAACCAGTAACCTTTTCCACTCTTCCACTATTGGCTCAGCTCAGCTTGACCTCTGACCTATGGAACTGAACGATTGAGAAAACAAAAACAGATGAAAGCAAATATATTAAATGATATATAATCTCCTCTGCAGAGAGATGTTCACCTTTCCACATTGTGACTTTTGTGGTGAGGTCTTGTTGAGAAATGTCACACCATTTCTCAGTGCTCAATGTCTCAACACTGTTTCTCAAAGGAACCACAACCATTTGTCCTGTTCGTCTCTCACAGTTTAGTTCAGTCTACTGCTAAATAACAGGATATGGAGAAACAGCATTTGGCTGTGAGTCCAGAACCATGAGTCAGTCATGTAGACAAAGGGGAAGTGTTCTAGCAGAGGGAGCAAGTCTCATCAGTACATCATGTGACTTTAGTTAAATACATAGATACACTGGATAAACATTAGAACAGACTAGTTAAATACATAGATACACTAGATAAACATTATAACAGACTAATTAAATACAGAGATACACTGGATAAACATTATAACAGACTAATTAAATACATAGATACACTTAAACATTATAACAGACTAATTAAATACATAGATACACTAGATAAACATTATAACAGACTAATTAAATACATAGATACACTAGATAAACATTATAACAGACTAATTAAATACATAGATACACTAGATAAACATTATTACAGACTAATTAAAATACATAGATACACTAGATAAACATTATAACAGACTAATTAAATACATAGATACACTAGATAAACATTATAACAGACTAATTAAATACATAGATACACTAGATAAACATTATAACAGACTAATTAAATACATAGATACATTATAACAGACTAATTAAATACATAGATACACTAGATAAACATTATTACAGACTAATTAAATACATAGATACACTATAACAGACTAAATAAATACATAGATACACTATAACAGACTAAATAAATACATAGATACACTAGATAAACATAACAGCAATTCTGCCACCATAGACCCTCTCAGCCAGCCAGCTCCACTAGGGCCCTCTCAGCCAGCCGGCTCCACTAGGGCCCTCTCAGCCAGCCTGCTCCACGAGGGTCCTCTCAGCCAGCCAGGTCCACTAGGGCCCTCTCAGCCAGCCAGGTCCACTAGGGCCCTCTCAGCCAGCTGTCTCCACTAGGGCCCTCTCAGTCACCCGGCTCCACTAGGGCCCTCTCACTCAGCCGGCTCCACTAGGGCCCTCTCAACCAGCTGTCTCCACTAGGGCCCTCTCAACCAGCTGTCTCCACTTGGACCCTCTCAGCCACCTGTCTCCACTAGGGCCCTCTCAGTCACCTGTCTCCACTAGGGCCCTCTCAGCCAGCCTGCTCCACTAGGGCCCTCTCAGCCAGCTGTCTCCACTAGGACCCTCTCAGTCACCTGTCTCCACTAGGGCCCTCTCAGCCACCTGTCTCCACTAGGGCCCTCTCAGTCACCTGTCTCCACTAGGGCCCTCTCAGTCACCTGTCTCCACTAGGGCCCTCTCAACCAGCTGTCTCCACTAGGGCCCTCTCAACCAGCTGTCTCCACTAGGGCCCTCTCAGTCACCCGGCTCCACTAGGTCCCTCTCAGTCACCCGGCTCCACTAGGGCCCTCTCAACCAGCTGTCTCCACTAGGGCCCTCTCAGCCAGCTGTCTCCACTAGGGCCCTCTCAGTCACCCGGCTCCACTAGGGCCCTCTCACTCAGCCGGCTCCACTAGGGCCCTCTCAGCCAGCTGTCTCCACTAGGACCCTCTCAGTCACCTGTCTCCACTAGGGCCCTCTCAGCCACCTGTCTCCACTAGGGCCCTCTCAGTCACCTGTCTCCACTAGGGCCCTCTCAGTCACCTGTCTCCACTAGGGCCCTCTCAACCAGCTGTCTCCACTAGGGCCCTCTCAACCAGCTGTATCCACTAGGGCCCTCTCAGTCACCCGGCTCCACTAGGTCCCTCTCAGTCACCCGGCTCCACTAGGGCCCTCTCAACCAGCTGTCTCCACTAGGGCCCTCTCAGCCAGCTGTCTCCACTAGGGCCCTCTCAGTCACCCGGCTCCACTAGGGCCCTCTCACTCAGCCGGCTCCACTAGGGCCCTCTCAACCAGCTGTCTCCACTAGGGCCCTCTCAACCAGCTGTCTCCACTTGGACCCTCTCAGCCACCTGTCTCCACTAGGGCCCTCTCAGTCACCTGTCTCCACTAGGGCCCTTTCAGTCACCTGTCTCCACTAGGGCCCTCTCACTCAGCCGGCTCCACTAGGGCCCTCTCAGTCACCTGTCTCCACTAGGGCCCTCTCAGTCACCTGTCTCCACTAGGGCCCTCTCAGTCACCCGGCTCCACTAGGGCCCTCTCAGCCAGCCTGCTCCACTAGGGCCCTCTCAGCCAGCTGTCTCCACTTGGACCCTCTCACCCAGCCTGCTCCACTGGGGCCCTCTCAGTCAGCTGGCTCCACTGGGGCCCTCTCAGTCAGCTGGCTCCACTGGGGCCCTCTCAGCCAGCCAGCTCCACTTGAATCCTCTCAGCCAGCTTTCTCCACTGGGGCCCTCTCAGCCAGCTGGCTCCACTAGGGCCCTCTCAGCCAGCTGTCTCCACTAGGGCCCTCTCAGCCAGCTGTCTCCACTGGGGCCCTCTCAGCCAGCTGTCTCCAGTTGGACCTTCTCAGCCACCTGTCTCCACAAGGGCCCTCTCAGTCACCCGGCTCCACTTAGGGCCCTCTCAGCCATCCGGCTCCACTAGGGCCCTCTCAGCCAGCCGTCTCCACTAGGGCCCTCTCAGCCACCTGTCTCCACTAGGGCCCTCTCAATCAGCCGTCTCCACTAGGGCCCTCTCAGCCACCTGTCTCCACTAGGGCCCTCTCAATCAGCCGGCTCCACTAGGGCCCTCTCAGCCAGCCGTCTCCACTAGGGCCCTCTCAGCCACCTGTCTCCACTAGGGCCCTCTCAATCAGCCGTCTCCACTAGGGCCCTCTCAGCCACCTGTCTCCACTAGGGCCCTCTCAATCAGCCGGCTCCACTTGGGCCCTCTCAGCCACCTGTCTCCACTAGGGCACTCTCAGCCAGCTGTCTCCACTAGGGCCCTCTCACTCAGCCGGCTCCACTAGGGCCCTCTCAGTCACCTGTCTCCACTAGGGCCCTCTCACTCAGCCGGCTCCACTAGGGCCCTCTCACCCAGCCTGCTCCACAGGGGTCCTCTCAGCCAGCCAGCTCTACATGGACACTCTCAGCCAGCTTTCTCCACTAGTGCCCTCTCAGTCAGCTGGCTCCACTAGGGCCCTCTCAGCCAGCTGTCTCCACTAGGACCCTCTCAGCCAGCTGTCTCCAGTTGGACCCTCTCAGCCAGCTTTCTCCACTAGGGCCGACTCACTCAGCCGGCTCCACTAGGGCCCTCTCAGCCAGCTGTCTCCATTGGGGCCCTCTCAGTCACCAGTCTCCACTAGGGCCCTCTGAGCCACCTGTGTCAACAAGGGCCCTCTCAGTCACCCGGCTCCACTTAGGGCCCTCTCAGCCATCCGGCTCCACTAGGGCCCTCTCAGTCACCCGGCTCCATTAGGGCCCTCTCAGCCACCTGTCTCCACTAGGGCCCTCTCAGCCATCTGGCTCCACTAGGGCCCTCTCAGCCACCTGTCTACACTAGGGCCCTCTCAGCCACCTGTCTACACTAGGGCCCTCTCAGTTAGCTGTCTCCACTAGGGCCCTCTCAGTCACCTGTCTCCACTAGGGCCCTTTGAGTCACCTGTCTCCACTCGGGCCCTCTCAGCAAGCCGCTCCAATTGGACCCTATCAGCCAGTAGGCTCCACTAGGGCCCTCTCAGCCACCTGTCTCCACTAGGGCCCTCTCAGTCACCTGTCTCCACTAGGGCCCTCTCAGTCACCTGTCTCCACTAGGGCCCTCTCAACCAGCTGTCTCCACTAGGGCCCTCTCAGTCACCCGGCTCCACTAGGGCCCTCTCAGTCACCCGGCTCCACTAGGGCCCTCTCAACCAGCTGTCTCCACTAGGGCCCTCTCAGCCAGCTGTCTCCACTAGGGCCCTCTCAGTCACCCGGCTCCACTAGGGCCCTCTCACTCAGCCGGCTCCACTAGGGCCCTCTCAACCAGCTGTCTCCACTAGGGCCCTCTCAACCAGCTGTCTCCACTTGGACCCTCTCAGCCACCTGTCTCCACTAGGGCCCTCTCAGTCACCTGTCTCCACTAGGGCCCTTTCAGTCACCTGTCTCCACTAGGGCCCTCTCACTCAGCCGGCTCCACTAGGGCCCTCTCAGTCACCTGTCTCCACTAGGGCCCTCTCAGTCACCTGTCTCCACTAGGGCCCTCTCAGTCACCCGGCTCCACTAGGGCCCTCTCAGCCAGCCTGCTCCACTAGGGCCCTCTCAGCCAGCTGTCTCCACTTGGACCCTCTCACCCAGCCTGCTCCACTGGGGCCCTCTCAGTCAGCTGGCTCCACTGGGGCTGGGGCCCTCTCAGCCAGCCAGCTCCACTTGAATCCTCTCAGCCAGCTTTCTCCACTGGGACCCTCTCAGCCAGCTGGCTCCACTGGGGCCCTCTCAGCCAGCTGTCTCCACTGGGGCCCTCTCAGCCAGCCAGCTCCACTTGGACCCTCTCAGTCAGCTGGCTCCACTAGTGCCCTCTCAGCCAGCTGTCTCCAGTTGGACCTTCTCAGCCACCTGTCTCCACAAGGGCCCTCTCAGTCACCCGGCTCCACTTAGGGCCCTCTCAGCCATCCGGCTCCACTAGGGCCCTCTCAGCCAGCCGTCTCCACTAGGGCCCTCTCAGCCACCTGTCTCCACTAGGGCCCTCTCAATCAGCCGTCTCCACTAGGGCCCTCTCAGCCACCTGTCTCCACTAGGGCCCTCTCAATCAGCCGGCTCCACTAGGGCCCTCTCAGCCAGCCGTCTCCACTAGGGCCCTCTCAGCCACCTGTCTCCACTAGGGCCCTCTCAATCAGCCGTCTCCACTAGGGCCCTCTCAGCCACCTGTCTCCACTAGGGCCCTCTCAATCAGCCGGCTCCACTTGGGCCCTCTCAGCCACCTGTCTCCACTAGGGCCCTCTCAGCCAGCTGTCTCCACTAGGGCCCTCTCAGTCAGCCGGCTCCACTAGGGCCACTAGGGCCCTCTCACTCAGCCGGCTCCACTAGGGCCCTCTCACCCAGCCTGCTCCACAGGGGTCCTCTCAGCCAGCCAGCTCTACATGGACACTCTCAGCCAGCTTTCTCCACTAGTGCCCTCTCAGTCAGCTGGCTCCACTAGGGCCCTCTCAGCCAGCTGTCTCCACTAGGACCCTCTCAGCCAGCTGTCTCCAGTTGGACCCTCTCAGCCAGCTTTCTCCACTAGGGCCGACTCACTCAGCCGGCTCCACTAGGGCCCTCTCAGCCAGCTGTCTCCATTGGGGCCCTCTCAGTCACCAGTCTCCACTAGGGCCCTCTGAGCCACCTGTGTCCACAAGGGCCCTCTCAGTCACCCGGCTACACTTAGGGCCCTCTCAACCATCCGGCTCCACTAGGGCCCTCTCAGTCACCCGGCTCCATTAGGGCCCTCTCAGCCACCTGTCTCCACTAGGGCCCTCTCAGCCATCTGGCTCCACTAGGGCCCTCTCAGCCACCTGTCTACACTAGGGCCCTCTCAGCCACCTGTCTACACTAGGGCCCTCTCAGTTAGCTGTCTCCACTAGGGCCCTCTCAGTCACCTGTCTCCACTAGGGCCCTTTGAGTCACCTGTCTCCACTCGGGCCCTCTCAGCAAGCCGCTCCAATTGGACCCTATCAGCCAGTAGGCTCCACTAGGGCCCTCTCAGCCACCTGTCTCCACTAGGGCCCTCTCAGTCACCTGTCTCCACTAGGGCCCTCTCAGTCACCTGTCTCCACTAGGGCCCTCTCAACCAGCTGTCTCCACTAGGGCCCTCTCAGTCACCCGGCTCCACTAGGGCCCTCTCAGTCACCCGGCTCCACTAGGGCCCTCTCAACCAGCTGTCTCCACTAGGGCCCTCTCAGTCACCTGGCTCCACTAGGGCCCTCTCAACCAGCTGTCTCCACTTGGACCCTCTCAGCCACCTGTCTCCACTAGGGCCCTCTCACTCACCCTGCTCCACTAGGGCCCTCTCAGTCACCTGTCTCCACTAGGGCCCTCTCACTCAGCCACTAGGCTCCACTAGGGCCCTCTCAGTCACCTGTCTCCACTAGGGCCCTCTCAGTCACCCGGCTCCACTAGGGCCCTCTCAGCCAGCCTGCTCCACTAGGGCCCTCTCAGCCAGCTGTCTCCACTTGGACCCTCTCACCCAGCCTGCTCCACTGGGGCCCTCTCAGTCAGCTGGCTCCACTGGGGCCCTCTCAGCCACCTGTCTCCACTAGGGCCCTCTCACTCACCCTGCTCCACTAGGGCCCTCTCAGTCACCTGTCTCCACTAGGGCCCTCTCACTCAGCCACTAGGCTCCACTAGGGCCCTCTCAGTCACCTGTCTCCACTAGGGCCCTCTCAGTCACCCGGCTCCACTAGGGCCCTCTCAGCCATCCGGCTCCACTAGGGCCCTCTCAGCCAGCCGTCTCCACTAGGGCCCTCTCAGCCACCTGTCTCCACTAGGGCCCTCTCAATCAGCCGTCTCCACTAGGGCCCTCTCAGCCACCTGTCTCCACTAGGGCCCTCTCAATCAGCCGGCTCCACTTGGGCCCTCTCAGCCACCTGTCTCCACTAGGGCCCTCTCACTCACCCTGCTCCACTAGGGCCCTCTCAGTCACCTGTCTCCACTAGGGCCCTCTCACTCAGCCAGTAGGCTCCACTAGGGCCCTCTCAGTCACCTGTCTCCACTAGGGCCCTCTCAGCCACCTGTCTCCACTAGGGCCCTCTCACTCAGCCGGCTCCACTAGGGCCCTCTCACCCAGCCTGCTCCACTGGGGTCCTCTCAGCCAGCCAGCTCTACATGGACACTCTCAGCCAGCTTTCTCCACTAGTGCCCTCTCAGTCAGCTGGCTCCACTAGGGCCCTCTCAGCCAGCTGTCTCCACTAGGACCCTCTCAGCCAGCTGTCTCCAGTTGGACCCTCTCAGCCAGCTTTCTCCACTAGGGCCGACTCACTCAGCCGGCTCCACTAGGGCCCTCTCAGCCAGCTGTCTCCATTGGGGCCCTCTCAGTCACCAGTCTCCACTAGGGCCCTCTGAGCCACCTGTGTCCACAAGGGCCCTCTCAGTCACCCGGCTCCACTTAGGGCCCTCTCAGCCATCCGGCTCCACTAGGGCCCTCTCAGCCATCTGGCTCCACTAGGGCCCTCTCAGCCACCTGTCTACACTAGGGCCCTCTCAGCCACCTGTCTACACTAGGGCCCTCTCAGTTAGCTGTCTCCACTAGGGCCCTCTCAGTCACCTGTCTCCACTAGGGCCCTTTGAGTCACCTGTCTCCACTCGGGCCCTCTCAGCAAGCCGCTCCAATTGGACCCTATCAGCCAGTAGGCTCCACTAGGGCCCTCTCAGCCACCTGTCTCCACTAGGGCCCTCTCAGTCACCTGTCTCCACTAGGGCCCTCTCAGTCACCTGTCTCCACTAGGGCCCTCTCAACCAGCTGTCTCCACTAGGGCCCTCTTAGTCACCCGGCTCCACTAGGGCCCTCTCAGTCACCCGGCTCCACTAGGGCCCTCTCAACCAGCTGTCTCCACTAGGGCCCTCTCAGTCACCCGGCTCCACTAGGGCCCTCTCAACCAGCTGTCTCCACTTGGACCCTCTCAGCCACCTGTCTCCACTAGGGCCCTCTCACTCACCCTGCTCCACTAGGGCCCTCTCAGTCACCTGTCTCCACTAGGGCCCTCTCACTCAGCCAGTAGGCTCCACTAGGGCCCTCTCAGTCACCTGTCTCCACTAGGGCCCTCTCAGTCACCTGTCTCCACTAGGGCCCTCTCACTCAGCCGGCTCCACTAGGGCCCTCTCAGTCACCTGGCTCCACTAGGGCCCTCTCAGCCAGCTGTCTCCACTAGGACCCTCTCAGCCAGCTGTCTCCAGTTGGACCCTCTCAGCCAGCTTTCTCCACTAGGGCCCACTCACTCAGCCGGCTCCACTAGGGCCCTCTCAGCCAGCTGTCTCCATTGGGGCCCTCTCAGTCACCTGTCTCCACCAAGGGCCCTCTCAGTCACCCGGCTCCACTTAGGGCCCTCTCAGCCATCCGGCTCCACTAGGGCCCTCTCAGCCAGCCGTCTCCACTAGGGCCCTCTCAGCCACCTGTCTCCACTAGGGCCCTCTCAATCAGCCGGCTCCACTAGGGCCCTCTCAGCAAGCCGTCTCCACTAGGGCCCTCTCAATCAGCCGGCTCCACTAGGGCCCTCTCAGCAAGCCGCTCCGATTGGACCCTATCAGCCAGTAGGCTCCACTAGGGCCCTCTCAGCCACCCGGCTCCACTAGGGCCCTCTCAACCAGCTGTCTCCACTAGGGCCCTCTCAGTCACCCGGCTCCACTAGGGCCCTCTCAACCAGCTGTCTCCACTAGGGCCCTCTCAACCAGCTGTCTCCACTAGGGCCCTCTCAACCAGCTGTCTCCACTAGGGCCCTCTCAACCAGCTGTCTCCACTAGGGCCCTCTCAACCAGCTGTCTCCACTAAGGCCCTCTCAACCACCTGTCTCCACTAGGGCCCTCTCAGCCAGCTGGTGTGTGTAGGAGAGTGTGAGCTGTGTGTACAAAAGGTAGAAGTACAAATGTCAAGGGAAATGAACTAAAGTGATAAATCTAGTCCTAGGTTTTATTTACTGTGGTGTTTGTTCTCCACTGGTTACCCTGTTCTCATCACAACAGGTCACACATTCTGCTGACATGATTGCACACTGTGGTATTTCACCTAACAGATACGGGAGCTTGTCAATATTATATTTGTTTTCAAATTATTTTGGGGTCCTTGTAATCTGAAGGAAATATGTGTCTCTTATATCATCGTACATTTGGCAGGAGGTTAGGAAGTGCAGCTCAGTTTCCACCTCATTTTGTGGGCAGTGGGCACATAGCCTGTCTTCTCTCTGCCTGTGGTGACCTCTCTCAATAGCAAGGTTATGCTCACTGAATCTGTACATTGTCTGTATGTATGTATGCCATCATTTACTGTCTGTTTAGGGCCAAATAGCATTTAAGTTCAAATTGAGAATTTGTAATGTTTTCCCAATAGGTAATATCATTTTATGTATGTTTGGTGGTCTCTTGTTTTGAGGTGGTTATAGACATTGATGGCTCATTTCTGGATATTAATTAATGATGGATATTAATTAGTGATGGGTGATGGATATTAATTAGTGATGGATATTGGTCTAATTCTGTCCTACATGCATTATTTGGGCCTTTTTCTCTGTAATCTAAGAATGTTTTTGCAGAATTTCAATTGGATGTTTGCCCCATTTAAAAACAGCTTGATTGGTTAGTGGACCCAACACTTCACTCCCACAAAGGGCAATTGGTTCAATTGTAGATTTGAATATTTTGTGTGAGGTTCTAATTGGTATGTCAATTTGAATGTATCTTTTGATAGCTCAAAAAGTCCTTCTTGCTTTCTCTTTCAGTTGATTGACAGCCAAGCAGAAATGACCCGTATATCTTGTTGTTAAGCCCAGATATGAAGAGACTTTAGTGTCCTCTGTCTTTCATCCGACTGTGACATTTTTAAACCTTGGATTTTATATATATATATTTTATTATGTTTTTATCTGAGAGCTAAAAGACAGATCAGGAAACTATACTTTTTTACATGTATTTAACCCCTTATTCTTGGCACTAAACTATCTCCATATATACTTCCATAAATGTGTTAAACTGGTACCAGGAGACCTTCAGACGAGTCTTGTAAAGCTTGTGGGCGTCCTAGATCAATACAACCTGTACGTGTTCCTGAGAGACTCACCTTTCCATAGTGGGGTCATGTTAGTGTGTCCTAGATCAAACCAACCTGTACGTGTTCCTGAGAGACTCACCTTTCCATAGTGGGGTCATGTTAGTGTGTCCTAGATCAAACCAACCTGTACGTGTTCCTGAGAGACTCACCTTTCCATAGTGGGGTCATGTTAGTGTGTCCTAGATCAATACAACCTGTACGTGTTCCTGAGAGACTCACCTTTCCATAGTGGGGTCATGTTAGTGTGTCCTAGATCAAACCAACCTGTACGTGTTCCTGAGAGACTCACCTTTCCATAGTGGGGTCATGTTAGTGTGTCCTAGATCAATACAACCTGTACGTGTTCCTGAGAGACTCACCTTTCCATAGTGGGGTCATGTTAGTGTGTCCTAGATCAATACAACCTGTATGTGTTCCTGAGAGACTCACCTTTCCATAGTGGGGTCATGTTAGTGTGTCCTAGATCAAACCAACCTGTACGTGTTCCTGAGAGACTCACCTTTCCATAGTGGGGTCATGTTAGTGTGTCCTAGATCAATACAACCTGTATGTGTTCCTGAGAGACTCACCTTTCCATAGTGGGGTCATGTTAGTGTGTCCTAGATCAAACCAACCTGTACGTGTTCCTGAGAGACTCACCTTTCCATAGTGGGGTCATGTTAGTGTGTCCTAGATCAAACCAACCTGTACGTGTTCCTGAGAGACTCACCTTTCCATAGTGGGGTCATGTTAGTGTGTCCTAGATCAAACCAACCTGTACGTGTTCCTGAGAGACTCACCTTTCCATAGTGGGGTCATGTTAGTGTGTCCTAGATCAAACCAACCTGTACGTGTTCCTGAGAGACTCACCTTTCCATAGTGGGGTCATGTTAGTGTGTAGTCCAAACGGTTCTGACACTACAGACAGAAGTTGGCAGATGGACTGTACGACTTCAGACGATGCTTATGGGGTCGTAGAGCAAAACGGAGAACATCATCGTGTTCCTGAGTCTCATCTTTCCACAGTTTACAGGCCAAACTGATCGGATGTTACAGACATTTTTGTGAGAAGACCCATTTTCTGAATGTTTCATGGTCTGACAAACACAGCTCTGTGACCTTTCACCTCAGATGAGGAGTGGAGTTATTGGTGGATGTGATGGATTGAGATGTAAAAAAATATCTCCAGTTTAAACAGATGGATTTGAATGGGGATTGTTTTTTAATGTTAATTACATTTCCACAGGTTCACTGAAATGGTAGACTAACGGTTCAATTGTCAATGAAAAGAGCATCTGCCAAACATGGATTGTGTGTGGGGGGGTACAGAGATGTGGTAGTCATATAATAATCATGCTGTGGTCTACATTTAGTTCATCATCAAGCAGACCAGATCATTAGAGATGGTGGGAGAGCCTGTTAGGCTGTTTAAAATGGAACAATATCATTTATATACTGTAGCATGAGACTAATACCTCTATATACATTTTAACAGGATTTGAGTGACGTTTTCTAAATTGTTTTATAATACATATATATATAATACAGTGGGGAGAACAAGTAGTTGATACACTGCCGATTTTCCAGGTTTTCCTACTTACAAAGCATGTAGGGGTCTGTAATTTCTGCAAAAATCCAGAAAATCACATTGTATGATTTTTAAGTAATTCATTTGCATTTTATTGCATGACATAAGTATTTGATCACCTACCAACCAGTAAGAATTCCGGCTCTCACAGACCTGTTAGTTTTTCTTTAAGAAGCCCTCCTGTTTTCCACTCATTACCTGTATTACCTGCACCTGTTTGAACTCGTTACCTGTATAAAAGACACCTGTCCACACACTCAAACAAACAGACTCCAACCTCTCCACAATGGCCAAGACCAGAGAGCTGTGTAAGGACATCAGGGATAAAATTGTAGACCTGCACAAGGCTGGGATAGGCTACAGGACAATAGGCAAGCAGCTTGGTGAGAAGGCAACAACTGTTTCCATTTTATTAGAAAATGGAAGAAATTCAAGATGAAGGTCAATCACCCTCGGTCTGGGGCTCCATGCAAGATCTCACCTCGTGGGGCATCAATGATCATGAGGAAGGTGAGGGATCAGCCCAGAACTACACGGCAGGACCTGGTCAATGACCTGAAGAGAGCTGGGACCACAGTCTCAAATAAAACCATTAGTAACACTCTACGCCGTCATGGATTAAAATCCTGCAGCGCACGCAAGGTCCCCCTGCTCAAGCCAGCGCATGTCCAGGCCCGTCTGAAGTTTGCCAATGACCATCTGGATGATCCAGAGGAGGAATGGGAGAAGGTCATGTGGTCTGATGAGACAAAAATAGAGCTTTTTGGTCTAAACTCCACTCGCCGTGTTTGGAGGAAGAAGAAGGATGAGTACAACCCCAAGAACACCATCCCAACCGTGAAGCATGGAGGTGGAAACATCATTCTTTGGGAATGCTTTTCTGCAAAGGGGAGAGGACGACTGCACCGTATTGAGGGGAGGATGGATGGGGCCATGTATCACGAGATCTTGGCCAACAACCTCCTTCCCTCAGTAAGAGCATTGAAGATGGGTCGTGGCTGGGTCTTCCAGCATGACAACGACCCGAAACACACAGACAGGGCAACTAACTAAGAAGCATCTCAAGGTCCTGGAGTGGCCTAGCCAGTCTCCAGACCTGAACCCAATAGAAAATCTTTGGAGGGAGCTGAAAGTCTGTATTGCCCAGCGACAGCCCCGAAAACTGAAGGATCTGGAGAAGGTCTGTATGGAGGAGTCGGCCAAAATCCCTGCTGCAGTGTGTGCAAACCTGGTCAAGAACTACAGGAAACGTATGATCTCTGTAATTGCAAACAAAGGTTTCTGTACCAAATATTAAGTTCTGCTTTTCTGATGTATCAAATACTTATGTCATGCAATAAAATGCTAATTAATTACTTAAAAATCATACAATGTGATTTTCTGGACTTTTGTTTTAGATTCCGTCTCTCACAGTTGAAGTGTACCTATGATAAAAATTACAGACCTCTACATGCTTTGTAAGTAGGAAAACCTGCAAAATCGGCAGTGTATCAAATACTTGTTCTCCCCACTGTATATATATATATATAATAGATTTTTCACTGAGTCATCATGGAGTGTACATCAATTTAAACCCCAACTTGTAAAGTATAAATAATAAAAATCAACATTGTATTGGACAGGCCTATGAGGTCTAAAGGTCTGTCTTTCCAAGACATTCTGTTCATCTGCAAGCAGACCTGATGATTCTAGATGGTGGGAGAGCCTGTTATTTAAAATGGAAAAATATAACTTACTGTAGCCTATATAATGTAACAATGACAATAATCCCTTCATATATACTGTAGTTGAAGGTTATTTTAGTGTCATAAAAAGTGTTAATTAAAACAAATCAGGATGTTTGGTGGATGGATTCAATGTAGATGTTCTGCTGTGTATCGAGGGGTTTATATGAAAGTGGTAGATTTGTAATTCTTTACAAGAGAAAGTTCTGGATTACTTTTCTTTGGGTGACCTCAGGCTACGGTCTTTGACAATTCAGCTACTTTGTTAACAGTCCTACAACTGTCACCTCATGTAACAACTGATTTACTTAATAACTAAAGGCACATCTCAATATGTGGTCCAGGTGCCTTAGTGTTCCTATAAAAACCTGTGTCCAAACTCAGCATTAAATAGTATCTAATCAGAATAGTGTACAGAGATAAGTTATTGCACCTATTGAAATGTAATGTGTTTTTTAGTGTTTATTCTGTTGCATTAAAAAAGTCACTGTTTCCTATTAGATCAATATCAGTGTGAACACGTCTGATTGGACTAGATCCATGTTGAGGTGAGACACGTCTGATTGGACTAGATCCATGTTGAGGTGAGACACGCCTGATTGGACTAGATCCATGTTGAGGTGAGACATGTCTGATTGGACTAGATCCATGTTGAGGTGAGACACGTCTGATTGGACTAGATCCATGTTGAGGTGAGACACGTCTGATTGGACTAGATCCATGTTGAGGTGAGACACGTCTGATTGGACTAGATCCATGTTGAGGTGAGACACGTCTGATTGGACTAGATCCATGTTGAGGTGAGACATGTCTGATTGGACTAGATCCATGTTGAGGTGAGACATTTCTGATTGGACTAGATCCATGTTGAGGTGAGACATTTCTGATTGGACTAGATCCATGTTGAGGTGAGACACATCTGATTGGACTAGATCCGTGTTGAGGTGAGACACGTCTGATTGGACTAGATCCATGTTGAGGTGAGACACGTCTGATTGGACTAGATCCATGTTGAGGTGAGACACGTCTGATTGGACTAGATCCATGTTGAGGTGAGGCCATTCCATGTCTTTATTGGTTTGTATGAGAAGGCAGTTTGGGAGAAGGTGGTGGACCGTTTGAGGATTCTACAGTCCCCCTGGTGGAGGTTCTTGGAACACTGCTATTTAAGTCTGAGGTTGATTAAAACCAAATGAGGTGCTGCTATGTTGTGTGTTATCTTGAATACCAGGCAGATGTTGGAGTACAGAATGAAATGGTGGAAACTGAACAGGTTCAACTTGTTGAATAACCTCTTAGAAAAAAGGGTTTCCAACAGGGTTCTTTGGCTGTCATAAAATGAGAACCCTGTTACATGTAGAACTCTTTTTGGTTCCAGGTAGAACCCTCTGTTAAATGGAACCCAAAAGAGTTCTACCTGGAGGGGTTCTACCTGTAACTAAAAAGGATTCTTCAAAGGGTTCTCCTATGGGGACAGTGGAAGAATCCTTCTAGGTTCTAGATAGCACCTTTTATTTAAGAGTGTAGGCCTATATTCAAATCCCCGAGCTGCCCCTGAACAAGGCAGTTAACCCACTGTTCCGAGACCGTCATTGAAAATAAGAATTTGTTCTTAACTGACTTGCCTTGTTAAAAGAAGGTAAAATATTGCAGTAGTGGTTCTGTGGTTTTCTGTGAAACAAAATGGTTCATTGGTTCTGGTAAGTTAAGATACTTATGTAAATAAGGTATTTCTGTTTTTTACCTTTAATAAATTAGCAAAATATTCTAAATACCTGTTTTTGCTTTGTCATTATGGGGTATTGTGTGTAGATTGATGAGGACTTAAAACAAATACATTTTAGACTTAACATAACAAAAAAAAGACAAGGGGTCTGAATACTTTCTGAATGGACTGTATGTACATGAAGGCAGGGTAAAGTGACTAGACATCAGGATAGATAATAATAAGGTATTTGAGGTAGATATGTACATGAAGGCAGGGTAAAGTGACTTGACATCAGGATAGATAATAATAAGGTATTTGAGGTAGATATGTACATGAAGGCAGGGTAAAGTGACTAGACATCAGGATAGATAATAATAAGGTATTTGAGGTAGATATGTACATGATGGCAGGATAAAGTGACTAGACATCAGGATAGATAATAATAAGGTATTTGAGGTAGATATGTACATGATGGCAGGGTAAAGTGTAGTCTAGTGAGTGTTTATATAGTGTGTATGTGTAGTCTTGTGAGTGTTTATATTGTGTGTATGTGTAGTCTAGTGAGTGTTTATATTGTGTGTATGTGTAGTCTGGTGAGTGTTTATATTGTGTGTATGTGTAGTCTGGTGAGTGTTTATATTGTGTGTATGTGTAGTCTGGTGAGTGTTTATATAGTGTGTATGTGTAGTCTGGTGAGTGTTTATATAGTGTGTATGTGTAGTCTAGTGAGTGTTTATATAGTGTGTATGTGTAGTCTTGTGAGTGTTTGTAGTGTCAGTGCAGACAGTCCAGGTAACCATTAATGAACTATTTAACAGTCTTATGGCTCATCTGTGAAGTGGTAGGTCACACAGAACGGGACCACAGAGTGATGAACGCTTAAAAATGGTCTGTCCTCGGTTGCAACACTCACTAAACTCACTACCAAGTTCCAAACTGAAGAGGAGAGGGGAGAGAAGAGGAGAGGGGAGAGAAGAGTAGATGGGAGAGAAGAGGGGGAGAAGAGGAGAGTGGGAGAAGAGGGGGAGAAGAGAATAGGAGAGGGGGAGAAGTGGAGAGGGGTGAGAAGAGGAAAGGGGGACAAGATTGAGGTGGAGGAGAGGAGGGGGGAAGAAGTAAAGAGGAAAGGGAAAGAAGGAGAAGAAAGTGGGATAAGAGGAGAGGGGAGAAGAGGAGAGGGGAGGTGAAGATGAGAAGAGGAGAGGGGAAGGGGGATAAGAGAGAGGGAGAAGAGGAGAAGAGAGAGGGAGAAGAGGAGAAGAGAGGGGGAGAAGAGGAGAAGAGAGAGAAGAGGAGAAGAGAGAGAAGAGGAGAGGGGAGAAGAGGAGAGAAGATGGGAGAAGAGGAGAATAGACGGGGAGGAGAAGAGAGGGGGGAGAAGAAAAGGAGAGAGCGGAGAGGGGGGAGCAGAGGAGATGGGGAGAAGATGAGAGGAGGGGGGAGAAGAGAAGGGGGAGAAGATTATAGGGAGAAAATAGGAGATGGGGAAAAGGGGAGAAGGGGGGATAAGAGGAGAGGATAGGGGGATAAGTGGAGAAGAGAGTGGGAGAAGAGAAGATGCGAGGGGCAGAAGGAAGGAAGGAAGGAAGGAAGGAAGGAAGGAAGGAAGGAAGGAAGGAAGGAAGGAAGGAAGGAAGGAAGGAAGGAAGGAAGGAAGGAAGGAAGGAAGGAAGGAAGGAAGGAAGGACGGACGGTCGGTCGGTCGTGGTCGGTCGGTCGGGCGGTCAGGGTGTCTGAAGTTCTACCACACAATTTGAAGGGGTGTCCACATACTTTGTATATATAGTGTATGTACACATGAGTGTTGTTGCACCATACCAACGATAAGCCTGTCTCTCCCATCACATCATGAAAGGTCATGTTGATGTTCATTTAACCTCTGTCTCTCTCTTCCTCTGACTCCTCCCTTTCTCCTCTGTCTCTCTCTTCCTCTGACTCCTCCCTTTCTCCTCTGTCTCTCTCTTCCTCTGACTCCTCCCTTTCTCCTTTGTCTCTCTCTTCCTCTGACTCCTCCCTTTCTCCTCTGTCTCTCTCTTCCTCTGACTCCTCCCTTTCTCCTCTGTCTCTCTCTTCCTCTGACTCCTCCCTTTCTCCTCTGTCTCTCTCTTCCTCTGACTCCTCCCTTTCTCCTCTGTCTCTCTCTTTCTCCTCTGTCTCTCTCTTCCTCTGACTCCTCCCTTTCTCCTCTGTCTCTCTCTATCTCTCTGTCTCTATCTCTCTCTTTCTCCTCAGATCTCCAGGCTCAAAGCGTCAGTCCACCAGGTAGGTAGAGTATAAATCTACAGTGATTATAGCAGTTCAATATTTGTCAACTTTATTATCCCACATGGAGAAATTCATGTGTCCATACAAACCATTCTAAACCCCAATAACAAGTAGTGTTTTATGGAACTACTAATACTTGTCAACCACAAAGCATTACTGCTGTTAGAATAACAGAATCACTGTCATCATCTGTCCTCACCACTGTGTTTTCCTCTCTGCTGTTTACAGCTGAATACTCAGTCAGACTGGTGAATGGAACCACTTCCTGTTCTGGGACAGTGGAAGTCTTCTATGAAGGAGAGTGGTTGGGTCTATGTCCTAGGAGGTGGAGAATGATGAAAGAGACTAAGGTTGTGTGTAGACAGCTGGACTGTGGGAATCCTGTAGCTGAATCTAGAGGACCTCTGATTGAAGATGGAAGAAGAGGAGTCATACTATATGGTAGTTGCAGTGGAGATGAGTCTTCTATTAGACAGTGTGTCAAAATCAGAGGAGGACCTGATTACTGTGATGGTGAATATTATCGTCATGTGACCTGTTCAGGTAAGAGACTGGTCATATTGAGAGATTTATTTGTACATTAGACAATATTACCATGTATCATGTTTTATGTGTTTTTATTTCATTTAAATAGAGGGAGAGATGTCAGATGTATTTAAACATTATATTTGTGTTTGTCATATTGGTTTATGGGAGATGTTCATGGGCAGATCATTGTAGTTCAGATGGTACTGAAGTGAAGCTGCCTGATGGATGTCCAGCTGTTTATTTTCTATAAAGTGAAGTGAACTTATTCCTGTCTCCTGCCTGCATTATTCCCAACCCGATCCTGAGTGACTAAGAACCCATTTCTACCTCTTACAGTATCAAACATAGCAAACTACAATCTTTTATCCAACATATTTGTGTTTAGTCCTTGACAGTGTCATCAACAAAACTGATTGAATGTTCAACCAACTCTTTTTCTCCAGAGTCTGTGCGGCTTGTGGATGGAGCTGGTCTCTGCTCTGGGAGAGTGGAGGTGAAGTCCAATCAGTCCTGGGCCTCAGTGTGTGAAGCTGACTTTGACCGGCAGGATGCAGAGGTAGTCTGTGGGGAGCTTGGCTGTGGGGCTCCTGCAGCTCTACAGGGGGGGCTCTATGGAGGAGGTGAGGGTCAGACCTGGGATAAAGAGTTCCAGTGTAAAGGCAAAGAGTTCCTTCTCCTGGACTGTGACACCTCAGACAGAAAACACAACACCTGCCTACCTGGTAATGCTGTTGTACTCACCTGCTCAGGTAAGAAACAGTTTGTCACTCAATCAACATTGTTTCTCACCTGGAGTGAAGAATATGAGAGACAATATAGGTGTTTTAGTGAGAAAATAGTAAGATTACTGTCTCTCTCTCTTTTCTTTTCTCAGAGCCTGATGATGTGAGGCTGGTGGGAGGAGGCAGTCGCTGTGCTGGTGGAGTGGAGTGGTACGACCAGGGAGAGTGGAGGACTGTGGGAACTTTCTCTGACGTGAAGGATGTAGCTGCAGTAGTGTGTAGACAGCTGGGTTGTGGCTCCACTGTTTCAGAACTACCTGGAAACACCACTAGAGGGTTTAGAGTTTACTGTTCTGGGTCTGAGTCTTCACTGAGGGAGTGTAGAAGAAGATATGATCTCCTTCCTGGACTCACAGTGATCTGCTCAGGTAATAACAAGATACATCAGTGGAGTCGGCAATTTCAGCCACACCTGTTGCTGACAGGTTTATACAATTGAGCACACCGCCATGCAATCTCCATAGACAAACATTTAAGGTAGATTGGACTTACTGAAGATCTCAGTGACTTTCAACGTGGCACGTCTAGGAGCAACAACGGCTCAGCCACGAAGTGGTAGACAACACAAGCTGACAGAACGGACCGCCAAGTGTTGAACCACGTAGAGCGTAAAAATAATCCTCTGTTGTAAAACTCACTGCTGAGTTCCACATACTTTTGTCCATGTATTATATCTCCTTCCTGGACTCACAGTGATCTGCTCAGGAAATATCAACATATTATAATTATATTCAACTGATTTCCTTCATTCATACAACTTCCTCTGCACCTCTCATGATGACTGTTTAGCTTGTCAGTCTGCTTTGCAAAATAGATCACTCAGTCAAGTAGGAATCAAATACAACTTAAATATCCCAGAATGCTTTTGTATTTGAGTGTTATCTCAGTGAACGTCTCTACTCCCTACCACTGTCACATGTCATGTTATTGTCATATCTAAATGAGGAAAGTAGTTGAGGAGCTACGTTTTCTTTTTCTCTCCTCTTGTTCCAGATGTCCTGCTTAAGCCTGATATCAACATATGTTGTCTCAGTGACTGTAGGCCCACTACTCATGTTGCCCTGTGAGGGAGGGTGGCTAGCACTGTTACATGCTGATGTGATTGTCATATCTATAGGAAACTAGTTGAAGAGGTTTTTCTTCTTCTCTTTAATTGTTACAGATCTCCTGGTCCAGCCTGATATCTCCCTGACTGACTCAATGGGAGGGGTCTCCAGGGGCCACCAGGGGCCCGAGATGTTCAGGGGCTACAGCTTCACCATCACCTGCTCCACTCAGCCACAGTACCCAGGAGGCTCCTTCCTCCTCACGTTCACCGGCTCCAACAGAACCCAGACTCAGCCAGCTGTCAATCACTCTGCTGCCTTCCTCTTCCCTGCTGCAGATGACTCCCACCAAGGGAACTACAGCTGTGTTTATGACAATTATGTTTTCTCTCATAACTTCTCCTCTGAGAGTGAGCTCCTCTCCCTCACCATCACAGGTAACTGAACATGAACCAGACTTATAACTTTGTCAATGACAGATTTCCTACAGATCTATGTGATGATGATCAGTCCCCTCATCAAAGGTGTTTCTGTTTGCAGCCTCTCCTCTGCCAGCCTTCATCATCAGACACGTTGTAGTGCTGCTGCTCCTACTGACAGCCATCACCACCTCCTACCTGTACTACAAGGTAAAGACATTTACTCAGACGTTACAAGTCCTTTAAACTAGAGGGAGAGGGGGAGAGGGAGAGGGAGAGAGAGAGAATGGAGATACTAGAGAGTAAATGACTAACTGTTGGTGCTGTGTCTCCCTAGCCCACCAGGAGGAAGAAGAGAGTGAACAGGGTGAGCAGCATGGATCTTGATGTCAATGCCATGGAGATGGTCTCTCGGAGCTCCAGAGCTGAAGCTGGACCGGGAGAGGAGAGAGCAGCCCAGGGGACGGAGTAGGAGTAGAATGAAGCTGACCCTACATGCTGATCTTAGGTCAGTTTTGTGTTTTAAATCGATGGTCAGCAGTGGACTGGTGTTTAAAATGTGGTGACAAACCTGAAGTGGTTCTAATTTTAATAACAAGTTCAGAATTAGTTTATCTTTCTAGAACCTTGGAAGGAATCTAAAAGGAGTGACTGCAACCACCATTATTCCTTTTAGTTTGGTTTTTACCACCAGAGTAACATGGGGTTCTGGGTAATATGGGGTACTGGGTAACATGGGGTTTTGGTAACATGGGGTTTTGGGTAACATGGGGGTTTGAGTAATATGGGGTTTTGGGTAACATGGGGTTTTGGATAACATGGGGTTTTGGGTAATGTGGGGTTTTGGGTAATATGGGGTTTTGGTAACATCTAGTTCTGGGTAACATGGGGTTCTGGGTAACGTGGGGTTTTGGTAACATGGAGTTTTGGGTAACATGGGGTTTTGGGTAACATGGGGTTTTGGTAACATGGGGTTTTGGGTAACATGGGGTTTTGGTAACATGGGGTTCTGGGTAACATGGGGTTTTGGGTAACATGGGGTTTTGGGTAACATGGGGTTCTGGGTAACATGGGGTTTTGGGTAACATGGGGTTTTGGGTAACATGGGGTTTTGGTAACATGGGGTTTTGGGTAACATGGGGTTTTGGGTAACATGGGGTTTGGGTAACATGGGGTTTTGATTATTTTAAGAGAGTAGCTCAATTACGTCTGTTTTGTGTTCCAGAATGTATTGCTTTTTGCTTTTGTCTTCATGTCTTTATCTTATTTAGTGTCTCTTAGAATCTTTATCTTATTTAGTGTCTCTTAGATTCTTTATCTTATTTAGTGTCTCTTAGATTCTTTATCTTATTTAGTGTCTCTTAGATTCTTTATCTTATTTAGTGTCTCTTAGATTATTTATCTTATTTAGTGTCTATTAGATTCTTTATCTTATTTAGTGTCTCTTAGATTCTTTATCTTATTTAGTGTCTCTTAGATTCTTTATCTTATTTAGTGTCTCTTAGATTCTTTATCTTATTTAGTGTCTCTTAGATTCTTTATCTTATTTAGTGTCTCTTAGATTCTTTATCTTATTTTGTGTCTCTTAGATTCTTTATCTTATTTAGTGTCTCTTAGATTCTTTATCTTATTTTGTGTCTCTTAGATTCTTTATCTTATTTAGTGTCTCTTAGATTCTTTATCTTATTTAGTGTCTCATAGATTCTTTATCTTATTTAGTGTCTCTTAGATTATTTATCTTATTTAGTGTCTATTAGATTCTTTATCTTATTTAGTGTCTCTTAGATTCTTTATCTTATTCAGTGTCTCTTAGATTCTTTATCTTATTTAGTGTCTCTTAGATTCTTTATCTTATTTTGTGTCTCTTAGATTCTTTATCTTATTTAGTGTCTCTTAGATTCTTTATCTTATTTTGTGTCTCTTAGATTCTTTATCTGATTTAGTGTCTCTTAGATTCTTTATCTTATTTAGTGTCTCTTAGATTCTTCATCTTATTTAGTGTCTCTTAGATTCTTTATCTTATTTAGTGTCTCTTAGATTCTTTATCTTATTTAGTGTCTCTTAGATTCTTTATCTTATTTAGTGTCTCTTAGATTCTTTATCTTATTTAGTGTCTCTTAGATTCTTTATCTTATTTTGTGTCTCTTAGATTCTTTATCTTATTTAGTGTCTCTTAGATTCTTTATCTTATTTAGTGTCTCTTAGATTCTTTATCTTATTTTGTGTCTCTTAGATTCTTTATCTTATTTAGTGTCTCTTAGATTCTTTATCTTATTTTGTGTCTCTTAGATTCTTTATCTTATTTAGTGTCTCTTAGATTCTTTATCTTATTTATTGTCTCATAGATTCTTTATCTTATTTTGTGTCTCTTAGATTCTTTATCTTATTTAGTGTCTCTTAGATTCTTTATCTTATTTAGTGTCTCTTAGATTCTTCATCTTATTTAGTGTCTCTTAGATTCTTTATCTTATTTAGTGTCTCTTAGATTCTTTATCTTATTTAGTGTCTCTTAGATTCTTTATCTTATTTAGTGTCTCTTAGATTCTTTATCTTATTTAGTGTCTCTTAGATTCTTTATCTTATTTAGTGTCTCTTAGATTCTTTATCTTGAAGTGTCTCCATTATTAGTTCATGTATTATTATAATCATCTGTTCATTCTTTGTATTTTGAAAAAAAAATTGATAAAGGGGTTTGTTGTTGTTGTTTACCTCTCATGATGTTATTGATTATAAATGTTATGATATTGATTATGATGTAGATTATTGTTATGATGTTAGTAGTATATAGATAATGATGTTAATAGTTATAAATGTTATGATATTGATTATGGTGTAGATTATTGTTATGATGTTGTTAGTAGTATATAGATAATGAAGTTATTGATTATAAATGTTACAATATTGACTGATGTAGATTATTGTTATGATGTTGTTAGTAGTATATAGATAATGATGTTATTGATTATAAATGTTATGATATTGATTATTGATTATGAAGTAGATTATTGTTATGATGTTTCTCTCTAAACTGCCATGTAATCAACTGAATGCTTTTAATAAAATTACAGGCTGTCAGTCTTGTGTGATTCCCCTCTTGGACAGACTACAACATACAGTATGAATTAACTGAGATCAGTCTGTGTGATTCCCCTCTTGGACAGACTACAACATACAGTATGAATTAACTGGTCATACATTTGGCAGGAGGTTAGGAAGTGCATCTCCGTTTCCACCTCATTTTGTGGGCTGTGTGCACATAGCCTGTCTTCTCTTGAGAGCCAGGTACCCACCTGTATATAGTCCTGCTATTGTTATTTTACTGCTGCTCTTTAATTACTTGTTATTTTAATTTCCTATTCTTTCCATATTTTTTTTAACTGCATTGTTGGTTAGGGGCTCATAACTAATACAATTTGATTTGATTTGAGGTCTGCCTACGGCGGCCTTTCTCAATAGCAAGGCTAACTCACTGAGTCTGTACATAGTCAAAGCTTTTCTTAAGTTTGGGTCAGTGACAGTGGTCAGGTATTCTGCCACTGTGTACTCTCTGTTCAGGGATAAATAGCATTCTAGTTTGCTCTTTTTTTTTGTTAATTCTTTCAAATGTGTCAAGTAATTATCTTTTTGTTTTCTCATGATTTGGTTGGGTCTAATATGTTTGCTGTCCTGGGGCTCTGTGGGGTCTGTTTGTGTTTGTGAACAGAGCCCCAGAGCCCCAGTGTAAATGCAGAGCCAACTACTCCATGTCTGATCAGGGTCCAGAAGTCACCCACCAACCCTGGAGAGATACAGTCACCCACCAACCCTGGAGAGATACAGTCACCCACCAATCCTGGAGAGATACAGTCACCCACCAATCCTGGAGAGATACAGTCACCCACCAACCCTGGAGAGATACAGTCACCCACCAACCCTGGAGAGATACAGTCACCCACCAACCCTGGAGAGATACAGTCACCCACCAACCCTGGAGAGATACAGAGTTTGCAGGATTTTGTTCCAGACCACCAGTGAAACGCCTGAAGTCAAATTGTCTAATCATAAAGGATTTGATGATATATTGATTGATAGGTATTGGTTGAAGTGGTGCTGGTTGAAGTGGTGCTGGGCTGGGGAAACATCTGCATACCTGGGCTGGGGAAACGTCTGCATACCTGGGCTGGGGAAACGTCTGCATACCTGGGCTGGGGAAACGTCTGCATACCTGGTCTGTACCCCAATAATCTCTCTTTCCTCCCAAAGTGTGCACTTGTTCACTTCCCTTCATGGACAGGATTTGACAAGAATTGATTAGTTTGGAAACTCGTGCTATAACCTACGCCTTCACCAATCCAATGCTTTTACACTTTATGGGGAGTAGTGAACGAGTGCACATGTCAGGAAGCAGTAAATACTTTTGGGACGCACCCCTGGCCCAGGCCGGAGGTACTCCAAATTGACCACTTGGCAAAGGGAGCCTATAAATTCTGTGGTGCTCTATTCTGAAATATTAACTGGCGTTTGTCGCCACCTTGTGGAAATAACCTCTTATTGATCTGGCTCTCTATAGAGACCTCTGCAGTTTGTACCTCGCAGCACACCGTACAAATATTCGAGGTTAAACCTCTTTGGGATATGGGGGCGCTGTTTTCACTTTGTAAAAATCATTCCCAAATTAAACTGCCTCGTACTCAATTCTTGCTCGTACAATATGCATATTATTATTACTATTGGATAGAAAACACTCTCAAGTTTCTAAAACCGTTTGAATTATATCTGTGAGTAAAAAAGGAACTCATTTTGCAGCAAACTTTCTGTCAGGAAGTGAAAAATCTGAAATCGAGGCTCTGTTCCAGGGCCTTCCTATTCATTTGTTTGAAATCTATGGATATACATGCACTTCATACGCCTTCCACTAGATGTCAACAGGCAGTGAGAGGTGAAATGGGGTGTATAGCTTGATCTGAGGTCAAATGAGAGCTCTTGGAATGACATGACCCCAATTTCCTTTGTTCAGCAAGGCGCGGGAAGGACATCAGCATTGGCTTCTGAAAAGCTTTCGTTATAGACGGCTAATATCTCCGGCTTTGATTTTATTTGATAAATGTGATAATATCATCGTAAAGTATGTTTTTTCAATATAGTTTTATCAGATTATTGAAAGTTTATCAGGAGTTTTGGCTTTTTCCGTTCTCTGCGTTTGGTGACGATGGACAGCTTCGCGCCACTTGGCTAGCTTTGGTTGCTAATTCGATAGGATAAGAGGACATTCTAAAACCAAACAACGATTGTTCTGGACAAAGGACCCCTTGTACAAGATTCTGATGGAAGCTCAACAAAAGTAGGAACCATTTATGATGTTATTTCGTATTTCTGTTGAAAATGATTAGTAATATTTTCCGCCCTGATTTTGGGCGCTGTCTCGCTATAACGTAAGCTGTATGTCGTACTAAAGTTATTTAAAAAAATCTAACACAGCGGTTGCATTAAGAACTAGTGTATCTTTCATTTGCTGTCCAACATGTATTTTTTAGTAAAGTTTATGTTGGTCAGATTAGGTGAGTGTCAGAAATATATCCAGGACATTCTGGAAAAAAGTTGCTACGTTTTCACAATGTATAACCACGGATTTCAGCTCTAAATATGCACATTTTCGAACAAACCATATATGTATTGTGTAATATGATGTTATAGGACTGTCATCTGATGAAGATTGTGAAGGTTAGTGAATAAATTTATATCTTTTGCTGGTTTTTTCGCTATCGCTACCGTTGCGTTGAATGAATGCTGTTGTGTGGTTGGCTATTGTAGTAAGCTAATATAATGCTATATTGTGTTTTCACTGTAAAACACTTAAAGAATCTGAAATATTGGCTGGATTCACAAGATGTTTGTCTTTCATTTGCTGTACACCATGTATTTTTCATAAATGTTTTATGATGAGTATTTAGGTATTTCACGTTGGTCTCTGTAATTGTTCTAGCTGCTTCGGTGCTATTTGTGATTGTAGCTGCAATGTAAAACTATGATTTATATCTGAAATATGCACATTTTTCAAACAAAACATAGATTTATTGTATAACATGTTATAAGACTGTCATCTGATGAAGTTGTTTCTTGGTTAGTGACTAATTCTATCTCTATTTGGTCGGTTTTGTGCAAGCTACCTGTGCTGTGAAAGAAATGTCTGTGCTTTTTTGTATTTGGTGGTGAGCTAACATAAATATACGTGGTGTTTTCGCTGTAAAACATTTAAAAAATCGGACATGTTGGCTGGATTCACAAGATGTTTATCTTTCATTTGCTGTATTGGACTTGTTAAACTCTTATATTACTGTTCTGCTAGCAGCAGGATAATATGCTGGCAGCACAACATCAGATTATTTTCTTCTAAATAAGAGTCCCCCTGCAATGACAAGCTCAAATTTGAGAATAGCGATTATTTTACTGCTGTACAACACTTTTTCACAGCATTGCAACCACTTTTTAAACAAATAAATGGATAATTTTACATATTTTGATATTGTGTTATTTAGACCAGCATTTCTTTTGAAAGTTTCCAAACTAAATACTGGTATGTTGAAAGCTGTTGTGTAGGTCAGTGGTGTAGAGGTGCCTGGAGAAGTGGGTACACAGTACTCTAATTTAGTAAAACATTTTCCAAACGGCCCAGAGAAGGAAAGGCACCCTGTGTGAAAAGCATGAGAAACAGTGATACACACTCTGAATGACCTAAAATGATGAATCCCATATTGGTATTTCACAGTCAGGCCAACTCAAGCTCTACTGTTCAGTAGGATAATAGTAGACCAACCCAAGCTGTACTGTTCAGTAGGATAATAGTAGACCAACCCAAGCTGTACTGTTCAGTAGGATATTAGTAGACCAACCCAAGCTGTGCTGTTCAGTAGGATAATAGTAGACCAACCCAGGCTGTACTGTTCAGTAGGATAATAGTAGACCAACTGATTAATTAAATTCAATCTGTCTATTTATAAGAATTTGTAAGATACTTATTAACATAAAATAGACAGGATACAGTCTTATTAAAATTAGATAATAGTGTTTATTCTCGGAGCACGCTGCCATTTGATCATAAACACAGGTTTATATACAAGATATGACGTCATAGGTTACAGAATAAGTCTCATTGTCCTGACAAATAGAAAACAGGTTCAAAAGTTCATTCCAACTTCACAGGGCACACACATGACACACAATATAATCAATTATCCTGAAGGCTCACTATAATTGATTACCACTTTAGCAGACAACTCAAGATAATGGAAGACCTAAAAAGTTACCCACAGCCTTATCTAAACATCTCAGGGCTAAGTTGGGTCAGTTCAACCATAGTTTAACGACCCTTTCTGCTTATTTTATAACCCACAACACAAATCTCTTTTCACCAGGCGTGCAGAGTTCAATTAGTTATAGTTTTATCTAAAGCTAGAATTTGTTTTAACTATTTATAAAAAAAAAAAAAATCCACCCTAAATAACAAAACAATTCATAGCTACATATCAAATATCATATATAAACATAAATATTATACAAGAATAAACCAAACCAATACATGTATTTACACTCCATCAACATCAATGACTGTTCTAACCTACATCAGAATTATAACTCTTCTATTTAGGATTTTCGTTACAGTCTATACATTGAAACATGAAACCGTCTAAATTCTCTAAACGTCAAATACAGTCTCGTCCAATCTCGGTTCCTCATAATTAAAAGATCCGGAGTCGTTCTCCACTAGATCCGGGCCCATACATTCATCATTTCACTGGTCAGAGCTTAGAATTGGTCCGTACTTCATCATCTGTTGTGTCATCGATTTCTCCAGAATCCTGGAAATGAGAACTTTCATACACGGAATCAAACCACATCCGCACAAAACTAACACAGTCACACAGGTGAAGGTAGCCCATAACACAGTAATCATGACATTTTTCCATTTCCCAAACATACTGTCAAACCAATTAGTCAGAGAAGTATCCACCCCTGAGTTCACTGCCAACTCGTGAGCTAGGGTGGTTAAACCTGCCAAGGCCTTGGTCACTGATCCATCCGGAGCTGTGTTATTTGGGATAAACGTACAGCACATCGACCCGAATAACACACAAACCCCACCCTTTTCTGCCAATAACATATCTAACGCGATTCTATTCTATTCTGCCAAGCCATTCATTACATCTCTGGTATAATAGATGAAGCGCTGTTGATTATAATAAATATAATTGATCTAGTCCACATTCTTATTGAGAGTGGACCACTAGAAAATACTTGACTCTAATCCTGCTATGATCTAATTCCTCGCTTTGAATTGGATCTGAGTAAGGGTAAAGAGCATGCCTAACTGCACTAGTGCACAACTACCGTTCCAATTGGTAGGCAGGTTAGGTCACAGCTTCATACCTCCACACTCTAAACCTTTTCATCTGCCAGTCAGGTCCCTCATTGTCTTCTCGGTTGTAACATTCCTGAAATCCTATTGCATGTACTGACTTCCACTACTTCCCATCCGTGTGTTATGTAGCGATCCATAAAATCCTGTCACTGTGAAAGAGAAAATCTGGATGTGATCGGCACCTGGGGACACATATCACAGATCAATGCAACTGTCATAGTTCAGCTTCCTGCCCTCTTGAACCGCTTTATCATACAGGCCATTCCATGGGTGTAGCAATTCCATCAAATGGAAAGGAAATGGTTATGAACTGAGGTTTTGCTGAGGCATGCCTAGCATTATTCTTTCGCCACAGATCTGGCTTTATATTGAAACAATTCTAACCATAGGTTAGAATCCCCATAACAGTTTCCACCTCAATCACTTCCTTAAAATCTTTCATCTGAACCATCCACATCGGCCTTGGCTCTGGACAACTCTACGGTCAGTATCTGCTTTGTCTGGGGCTCTGCTAGTATTCTGGCTGACTATCATCTGCTCTAACTTCTCGTACTCGGAATGGCACTAGGTTGTCAACTGAAACCCTTACTTTCACTACTCTCCATCTTCCATACTGGGTATGTAGATTTATGTAGCCCTCATGATGTGAGCTATAACCTGTTTCCATGAACTACACAGGGACTTGCATAGATGTCTTCCACAATGGCTGCTCTTAGTCCTAAACTGCCAAGGAGTCAGAGGCCCCATTTGGTCTACATAGAACTCCACTGAGACTTCCTTCCCAATCCCACTCTCACTTCCTGTTTATCCAGATCAAGTGATCTCTTATGCTTGGTTAATACAAAATCCTCATTGTCTAACTATGTGTCAATATTACCCTCTGGCCTTCTTGGGGTTCATGGTGTATCAGGAATATGGCTCCCACAACCAGACAGCTCAGGATGGACCGCCCACCTATAAAGCCCCACCCTCTCCCAGAGAAAACATCATCAGCAAGAAGCCAGACACACTTTCACTTCTATGAACAAACACAGGAATGGAATGACGGGAAAAAGGAAATCTTCATCCGAGAGATGGCCCCCGGAATTCTGTTAATTCCAGTTCTCCTCTCGGACACTGTGCTTGTTCGACAGTGTCAATGTGTCTTACCCTCCCGCAGTGTGATATGAATCCGGGTAGCTCTTTCAGCTAGCTGTTACCAGGAGTCCTTGGTATGGTCCCCCCAACAGGCCTCAGGGACTGGATTGAGTGACTTCACCTGTAATTCACCTGTAGTGCATACAATCTTGGACATACAGGTTTGGTTAAACAAACAACCTTTTCATGTAATCAACAATACTTCTTTCTATTTCTATATCTGCTTGTTTAGCTAGAATTTTTTTTAAAATTAGTTTATCATCCAATAGGCCACATCCTATCCTAGACCACAACTTACCCATCCCCCCTTTGTTACCTGGCTCTGCCAGGTAACAACCTTGCCTAACCTAACCAATGACTTAGGTAAAATTAGTGTAAATTATCCTTATGTCTGACATTATCATGTAGGAACGCCCCTTTCATTCGCCGCATGTCCAATTCTCCCTTGGGCGTCCATTCATATCTATCCTTTTCCAATTCTCTGTCAAGGTACTTATCTACTTAAAAAGGTATCTGTGCTGCTTATATATGTTCTTAAATATATATATATTTATTGATTTAAACCGTATCCCTTTTCTCACCTATCTTATTTCACAGCCTACCTTGCTCATGTCCTGGTCCCCCCCTCTCCACTCTGCTCTCAACCCTTCAAGATCTCAACAGTGCGGGGTAGACCCCTCTGTCTGTTGTTTTCTCATCATAGTCAATAACAACTATGTGTTCCATCCAAATATTAACTAAGTGTCTCACTGTTTTGGCTTTATCTAAAATCATGGATTTTAAAAAACAACATGTCTTATAGTGTCAATCTCTAAAGTCCTTACATAACCTTAATCAACCTATCTCCATCCTATCAATAATCCTAAATCATCACATATGCCATATACCCCTGTCAATTTTAATACTATTTAAATAAAAATCTTCTAATGGCCAAAACAAATGGTAACCATATCAAATCCTTTCTTTACTAATAAGCTCTCTCCCCCAGGAGTCCACTGTTTTTTATTAAATAATAACATTGGTTAACCTTAAACTCAGTCTCATAAATAATTAATATATGTTTTACAGTGTGGATACCTTATCCACAGTAAATTACCACTCCTAAGAACTAAAACTTATTTCTTCTCATAAATAATTTTAATGCTTATGTATTTTCCTGCCCTATTGGCTTAAAATATCTCCTGTCCAAACCTCAATGTATCATATCTTCCCCCATTTATTATTGATGACAAAGGGGATTTTTCCTGTTGTAATACCAAATCAATAATAGCCAATTAATTTACCTCAAAACTAGTATCCCAAATGACCACAAATGCATTATCTTCATGGCCCTCCCCTGAAGCTGATCAGACCTCAAGAGACAGCCATGATAAAGGTCAAAGGTTATACCACCCTTGTATAGTCATGTTCCTAGACATTTTAAAGAACCCTTTATCCTTAAAATCAAAAAAATTAACTTGTGTAATTAAAACTCAGAAAATAAAAACTCATAAAACTCCATATATGAGCATGCCCCTTTAAAATTCCTTTGCACTAAAACAAATAGTCCTAACAAATGTTTTATGTGTGTATATTTGCAAACCTTAATGAAAAAACAAAAACCTTTCAGGCCCTTTCCAATTTGGTCGTTTATGGCCTCAATCTCACCCACTCGCTCCAAGATAATAGTCCCAGGAAACATCCAAGAGACAATAAAACTCCCACTCTCCCAGGAAAAACACAAAACGCCTAACTAGCATTCACTGTGCTACATCGATTCAGAAACTCAAAAGTGAACTATTAACCAAACCTAATGATAATTCCTCTTTACCTCAAATCATTAATCATAAGTTTTAAACAACGTCAATGTATATGTGTACTTAAGTGAACATGCTAGCCTTAGATGCAATTAACCTGATATTTATTATCTAAACGTATTACTTTTTTCCTCTGTCGCAAATGTCGTACATTTCTCAGTGTAAGAAATCAGTAATTTAATCCCAGGTATTTAATAAAAATGTAAACGTATTTTCCCATGGCTCCTTCAACTTACATATTTTAGATAACTTCCATCCTTCCCGGAAGAAGGAATCCTACTTAAACACACCAGAATACAATGTTTAATTAAGTTAAATCAACTCCTAAAATAAACAATAAACAGTAACCAAATAAACAAACCACTTTAATCAGCAAAAAACAAACTATACAAGAACTCACTACTATAATGGTTCAGATGACAAAATTACTCAGACTCATGTTTACATCTCAATAAAATAAATCACAGTCTGCATGTTCCTCAAAAAACAACAACTGATGCCCCTGTTACAGATGTCTATGTATCAGAGGAAAAGCTCAAATAACCAAATTCAACCTAGCTAATTTCCCAAAACATATGCAATTGTTTTTTACTATAGAGGTTGCTTTTCAACATTAATACCCTGACATTGTTCCACATAATGGAAACGGATTATAATGTTAGACTACATGAACTTTCCTGCTCAAATTAACTGGTGTTACTTAAACAATCAAACCAGGAATCAATAACCATCAGAATCCATTATCACTATGTTTTACGATTCAGACATTCAGATCTCCCTTTCTCACAGCCAAATATAGTCCAATAAACTCCATAAATCAATGATGTCCACCCAGCGAATCTGTTGCTAGTTTTTAGCATCTTTCCTGACTACCCTGACGACTTACAGCTACTTTTAAAAATGTATTTGGAAATGACTATCAACTTCTGAAAAGTGACTCAAAACAATAATGCACGCATTTTCCTTCTAAATGACACAAACACTTTTCTCTGCCACACCCCAGTCACAACATCATTGCCGTGGCGACAAAAGTGTTTTGTGAGCGATGTCATCAACAGGCGCTCAACCTAGACCCAAGCCGCAACGACTTTCAATGAATTGTAAATAATTGTTGGCTGTCTGCAGCAACAGTAGTACGGGTTCGATAAACCAAACCTAATTTATCACATCTGTTGAATCAGAACTTACAACATCTCTCAATCAAAATTGTACTGCCAGAAGTACAGAAAAGAGTGGGAGTCTGTCCCTAAACTACTTTCAAATTAATTTGAGTAACGTAAATGTGTATTCAACGTAACGACGCAGTTTTGCGTTATCACCATACAATTAATTCTCTCTTCATTATTATTTTAGAATTCATTAGAATTTAGTAACTATCTCTTGATTCAGCATTTTAATTATGACCATATTCCCAATACATTATTCAAACATATAATTTAGGCAACAGACATCGTCTTGCATCGAAATTCGTTTCGTTATTTTATTTATTTATATTTTGATAAATCAGTCACTCAATTTAACCTAAACAATCCATTAAAATAGTTCAATTTATATCTTATACAAACACTAGCAACTATAACTTTCTAGGCAAAACATACAAATAGTTTAATTACAATCAAAAACTCTGATTTTAGTCAAAGCATTTACCAGGAACTGAACCCCGACCTCCTGCGTTGCAGCTGAGAATTTTACCACCGAACCACGAATGCTATTTGGGTAACCAAGACTCTCCGCAAATAAACCTATCTTACAATTGTCTGTATTAATAGAATCAAGACACGCAACTATCGGCAATTCTCAGGAAAATAGCCCTAGTTTAAAGATACAAGCATTGTAGGATTTCTCATTAATCTCGCTTTCGTCGTTACTGACTCTCTCTTTTTTCACCCGATTGTCGCGCCTGACCTTTCCCTTAGTTAAATTACAATCTCGGTGATTGTGTCCAATCCTGTCACAATGTTTGCAGGGAGTGTTACACTCCCGGGCGAAATGTCCAGTTTCATTACAATTAAAACATTTTCTATTTTTCTTTTGACTCACCCTATCCGCTTTTCTCGACTTTTTTCCTTTCTCTACCTCTATTATCCCTTCCTCGGCTCCAGCAGGCTTCACATATATGGGTGGTGTTATTGCGGGTAGCTCCTGCAGCCGTATTCTCACAACCACTATTTCATCAACAGGATTACCTCTGTATTCTTGGTATCCTAGCTTCCGAAAGCCAGACTCTAGCTGTGTATAACCCCTGTTTATTCTGCTTCTTCTCATCCTCACCACACTCCTTATGTATCTGTTTGATAAGCAATTCTAGTTTTTCAACATTTAGCCTACCATCAAATTCATAATGCTTACTCCATTTTGGACAGAATTCTAAATTCCTCTTATCTTTCAGTTCCATAAAACGCTGGTCTCCCGTTAATACCGGGACCTCCTTGGAGGATTTACTACCCATGTTTGATAAATCCTTGCCGTTACTAGTAGTTATGGTATTTATCACCTATCTATGTCTTTCTATTTATTTATTTATTTCTCTATGTGTGTGTTACCACTTCCTACCGCTCTCACAATCTAGGTGTATATATTTCTATGTTATGTGCGTTTTACCGTTACCTAGTTATAATCTATGTGTATGAATTTATATGATTCTCTTCCCTGGAAACTTTATCTATAGCGTTGTTATCGATCGGACATTAGATCTCACTTTAAACTATCAGTTATTACCCAGGGGACACACTTCCCTGGTCAAACTCTGGTTGTATTTATCCAATCTCACTTCGCTATATTAAGTTTCCCTCCCACTCTTTTTGGATATTATTTCTTTCAGTATTAATAGGTTCAGTTATTCCGTTCGCCTAGGATTACCCTGCCTTCTCACCAAGCCGAATTTATCCTCACCTGTTTTAGGTTAAAACTTCATTTAGGTATGTCTTTTGAATTAATGGCTGTCCTATTTGTACAAAACGACCGTCCTATCTAACAACACTTACTATATCCCACCCTTAATAACCCTCACAGCTTGCAATGCCCGGATCATTAAGTTCATTATTTTTTTACGGTAATGCACCTACCAAGGTCTTTTCGGACCTTTACATCCATCCATCTTGTATTTCGGTCATACAAGTAACCCACAATCTGTTTGGAATAGCGAAGCTACTATTATTGATAAATGCTAAACACGTTTAGAACTTAAAATCCTAGATAACTTACATCATACCCCCCACATTCGAGAATAAAGACTATTTACCTTCGTCTTGCAGACTGGGAAAAGCAATGCCGGTTTGATTCCGTCACCGTCTCTGTCGACCTCAGATATATATACCGGCCTGTTTTTTAACCTCAATTCAGAGGCCAGGACTTTAAATAACGGGTCTTGACCCGCCCGTGCACGGTTTTCGGCTAATATCTTTGGATGACAGAGACAAAGTTTGGAAATCCACTCGAAGGACCAATTGTTAGTGGAATTAAATAATTCCTCTAATGTACTCATTAATTAAATTCAATCTGTCTATTTATAAGAATTTGTAAGATACTTATTAACATAAAATAGACAGGATACAGTCTTATTAAAATTAGATAATAGTGTTTATTCTCGGAGCACGCTGCCATTTGATCATAAACACAGGTTTATATACAAGATATGACGTCATAGGTTACAGAATAAGTCTCATTGTCCTGACAAATAGAAAACAGGTTCAAAAGTTCATTCCAACTTCACAGCACACACACATGACACATAATATAATCAATTATCCTGAAGGCTCACTATAATTTATTACCACTTTAGCAGACAACTCAAGATAATGGAAGACCTAAAAAGTTACCCACAGCCTTATCTAAACATCTCAGGGCTAAGTTGGGTCAGTTCAACCATAGTTTAACGACCCTTTCTGCTTATTTTATAACCCACAACACAAATCTCTTTTCACCAGGCGAGCAGAGTTCAATTAGTTATAGTTTTATCTAAAGCTAGAATTTGTTTTAACTATTTATTAACAAAATTCCTAACACTCTCCTCTTGTTCCAGATGTCCTGCTTAAGCCTGATATCAACATATGTTGTCTCAGTGACTGTAGGCCCACTACTCATGTTGCCCTGTGAGGGAGGGTGGCTAGCACTGTTACATGCTGATGTTATTGTCATATCTATAGGAAACTAGTTGAAGAGGTTTTTCTTCTTCTCTTTTATTGTTACAGATCTCCTGGTCCAGCCTGATATCTCCCTGACTGACTCAATGGGAGGGGTCTTCAGGGGCCACCAGGGGCCCGAGATGTTCAGGGGCTACAGCTTCACCATCACCTGCTCCACTCAGCCACAGTACCCAGGAGGCTCCTTCCTCCTCACGTTCACCGGCTCCAACAGAACCCAGACCCAGCCAGCTGTCAATCACTCTGCTGCCTTCCTCTTCCCTGCTGCAGATGACTCCCACCAAGGGAACTACAGCTGTGTTTATGAGAATTATGTTTTCTCACATAACTTCTCCTCTGAGAGTGAGCTCCTCTCCCTCACCGTCACAGGTAACTGAACATGAACCAGACTTATAACTTTGTCATTGACAGATTTCCCACAGATCTATGTGATGATGATCAGTCCCCTCATCAAAGGTGTTTCTGTTTGCAGCCTCTCCTCTGCCAGCCTTCATCATCAGACACGTTGTAGTGCTGCTGCTCCTACTGACAGCCATCACCACCTCCTACCTGTACTACAAGGTAAAGACATTTACTCAGACGTTACAAGTCATTTAAACTAGAGGGAGAGGGTGAGGGGAGAGGGTGAGGGGGAGAGGGAGGGAGAGAGAATGGAGATACTAGAGAGTAAATGTCTGACTGTTGGTGCTGTGTCTCCCTAGCCCACCAGGAGGCAGAAGAGAGTGAACAGAGTGAGCAGCATGGATCTTGATGTCAATGCCATGGAGATGGTCGCTCTGAGCTCCAGAGCTGAAGCTGGATCGGGAGAGGAGAGAGCAGCTCAGGGGACGGAGTAGGAGTAGAATGAAGCTGACCCTACATGCTGATCTTAGGTCAGTTTTGTGTTTTAAATGGATGGTCAGCAGTGGACTGGTGTTTAAAATGTGGTGACAAACCTGAAGTGGTTCTAATTTTAATAACAAGTTCAGAATTAGTTTATCTTTCTAGAACCTTGGAAGAAATCTAAAAGGAGTGACTGCAACCACCATTATTCCTTTTAGTTTGGTTTTTACCACCAGGGTAACATGGGGTTCTGGGTAACATGGGGTTTTGGGTAACATGGGGTTTTGGGTAACATGAGTGAGCGAGTAGCTCAATTACGTCTGTTTTGCGTTCCAGAATGTATTGCTTTTTGATTTCTGCTTTTGTCTTCATGTCTTTATCTTATTTAGTGTCTCTTAGATTCTTTATCTTATTTAGTGTTCTCTTAGATTCTTTATCTTATTTAGTGTCTCTTAGATTCTTTATCTTATTTAGTGTCTCTTAGATTCTTTATCTTATTTAGTGTCTCTTAGATTCTTTATCTTATTTAGTGTCTCTTAGATTCTTTATCTAATTTAGTGTCTCTTAGATTCTTTATCTTATTTAGTGTCTCTTAGAATCTTTATCTTATTTAGTGTCTCTTAGATCCTTTATCTTATTTAGTGTCTCTTAGATTCTTTATCTTATTTAGTGTCTCTTAGATTCTTTATCTTATTTAGTGTCTCTTAGAATCTTTATCTTATTTAGTGTCTCTTAGAATCTTTATCTTATTTAGTGTCTCTTAGATTCTTTATCTTATTTAGTGTCTCTTAGATTCTTTATCTTATTTAGTGTCTCTTAGATTCTTTATCTTATTTAGTGTCTCTTAGATTCTTTATCTTGAAGTGTCTCCATTATTAGTTCATGTATTATTATAATCATCTGTTCATTCTTTGTATTTTGAAACATTTTTTAATAAAGGGGTTTGTTGTTGTTGTTTACCTCTCATGATGTTATTGATTATAAATGTTATGATATTGATTATGATGTAGATTATTGTTATGATGTTGTTAGTAGTATATAGATAATGATGTTATTGATTATAAATGTTATGATATTGATTATGATGTAGATTATTGTTATGATGTTGTTAGTAGTATATAGATAATGATGTTATTGATTATAAATGTTATGATATTGATTATGATGTAGATTATTGTTATGATGTTTCTCTCTAAACTGCCATGTAATCAACTGAATGCTTTTAATAAAATTACAGGCTGTCAGTCTTGTGTGATTCCCCTCTTGGACAGACTACAACATACAGTATGAATTAACTGAGATCAGTCTGTGTGATTCCCCTCTTGGACAGACTACAACATACAGTATGAATTAACTGAGATCAGTCTGTGTGATTCCCCTCTTGGACAGACTACAACATACAGTATGAATTAACTGGTCATACATTTGGCAGGAGGTTAGGAAGTGCATCTCAGTTTCCACCTCATTTTGTGGGCTGTGTGCACATAGCCTGTCTTCTCTTGAGAGCCAGGTACCCACCTGTATATAGTCCTGCTATTGTTATTTTACTGCTGCTCTTTAATTACTTGTTACTTTCATTTCTTATTCTTATCCATATTTTTTTACTGCATTGTTGGTTAGGGGCTCATAACTAATCCAATTTGATTTGAGGTCTGCCAACGGCGGCCTTTCTCAATAGCAAGGCTATGCTCACTGTGTCTGTACATAGTCAAAGCTTTCCTTAAGTTTGGGTCAGTGACAGTGGTCAGGTATTCTGCCACTGTGTACTCTCTGTTTAGGGCCAAATAGCATTCTAGTTTGCTCTTTTATTTGTTAATTCTTTCCAATGTGTCAAGTAATTATATTTTTGTTAACTCATGATTTGGTTGGGTCTAATATGTTTGCTGTCCTGGGGCTCTGTGGGGTCTGTTTGTGTTTGTGAACAGAGCACCAGGTCCAGCTTGCTTAGGGGACTCTTCTGTCTGTCTGTCTGTCTGTCTCTCTCTCACACACAGATGAGGGGCTAATAATAACACCTGCTAATTCAAACAAACAGAAAGAGAGAAGAGAAATCCATTTTGTTATTTATCCTCCACATAGACTATGATGTATTGTTGTCCTGGTGTGTAGTTATTTATCCTCCATAGACTATGATGTATTGTTGTCCTGGTGTGTAGTTATTTATCCTCCACATAGACTATGATGTATTGTTGTCCTGGTGTGTAGTTATTTATCCTCCACATAGACTATGATGTATTGTTGTCCTGGTGTGTAGTTATTTATCCTCCATAGACTGATGTATTGTTGTCCTGGTGTGTAGTTATTTATCCTCCACATAGACTATGATGTATTGTTGTCCTGGTGTGTAGTTATTTATCCTCCACATAGACTATGATGTATTGTTGTCCTGGTGTGTAGTTATTTATCCTCCACATAGACTATGATGTATTGTTGTCATGGTGTGTAGTTATTTATCCTCCATAGACTATGATGTATTGTTGTCCTGGTGTGTAAATATTTATCCTCCATAGACTATGAAGTATTGTTGTCCTGGTGTGTAGTTATTTATCCTCCACATAGACTATGATGTATTGTTGTCCTGGTGTGTAGTTATTTATCCTCCATAGACTATGAAGTATTGTTGTCCTGGTGTGTAGTTATTTATCCTCCACATAGACTATGATGTATTGTTGTCCTGGTGTGTAGTTATTTATCCTCCACATAGACTATGAAGTATTGTTGTCCTGGTGTGTAGTTATTTATCCTCCACATAGACTATGAAGTATTGTTGTCCTGGTGTGTAGTTATTGATCCTCCACATAGACTATGATGTATTGTTGTCCTGGTGTGTAGTTATTTATCCTCCACATAGACTATGATGTATTGTTGTCCTGGTGTGTAGTTATTTATCCTCCACATAGACTATGATGTATTGTTGTCCTGGTGTGTAGTTATTTATCCTCCATAGACTATGATGTATTGTTGTCCTGGTGTGTAGTTATTTATCCTCCACATAGTCTATGATGTATTGTTGTCCTGGTGTGTAGTTATTTATCCTCCACATAGACTATGATGTATTGTTGTCCTGGTGTGTAGTTATTTATCCTCCACATAGACTATGATGTATTGTTGTCCTGGTGTGTAGTTATTTATCCTCCACATAGACTATGATGTATTGTTGTCCTGGTGTGTAGTTATTTATCCTCCACATAGACTATGATGTATTGTTGTCCTGGTGTGTAGTTATTTATCCTCCATAGACTATGATGTATTGTTGTCCTGGTGTGTAGTTATTTATCCTCCACATAGACTATGATGTATTGTTGTCCTGGTGTGTAGTTATTTATCCTCCACATAGACTATGATGTATTGTTGTCCTGGTGTGTAGTTATTTATCCTCCATTGACTATGATGTATTGTTGTCCTGGTGTGTAGTTATTTATCCTCCACATAGACTATGATGTATTGTTGTCCTGGTGTGTAGTTATTTATCCTCCACATAGACTATGATGTATTGCTGTCCTGGTGTGTAGTTATTTATCCTCCATAGACTATGATGTATTGTTGTCCTGGTGTGTAGTTATTTATCCTCCACATAGACTATGATGTATTGTTGTCCTAGTGTGTAGTTATTTATCCTCCACATAGACTATGATGTGTTGTTGTCCTGGTGTGTAGTTATTTATCCTCCACATAGACTATGATGTATTGTTGTCCTGGTGTGTAGTTATTTATCCTCCATAGACTATGATGTATTGTTGTCCTGGTGTGTAGTTATTTATCCTCCACATAGACTATGATGTATTGTTGTCCTGGTGTGTAGTTATTTATCCTCCACATAGACTATGATGTATTGTTGTCCTGGTGTGTAGTTATTTATCCTCCACATAGACTATGATGTATTGTTGTGTGTGTGTGTGTAGTTATTTATCCTCCACATAGACTATGATGTATTGTTGTCCTGGTGTGTAGTTATTTATCCTCCACAGACTATGATGTATTGTTGTCCTGGTGTGTAGTTATTTATCCTCCACATAGACTATGATGTATTGTTGTCCTGGTGTGTAGTTATTTATCCTCCATAGACTATGATGTATTGTTGTCCTGGTGTGTAGTTATTTATCCTCCACATAGACTATGATGTATTGTTGTCCTGGTGTGTAGTTATTTATCCTCCATAGACTATGATGTATTGTTATCCTGGTGTGTAGTTATTTATCCTCCATAGACTATGATGTATTGTTGTCCTGGTGTGTAGTTATTTATCCTCCACAGACTATGATGTATTGTTATCCTGGTGTGTAGTTATTTATCCTCCATAGACTATGATGTATTGTTATCCTGGTGTGTAGTTATTTATCCTCCATAGACTATGATGTATTGTTGTCCTGGTGGGTAGTTATTTATCCTCCACATAGACTATGATGTATTGTTGTCCTGGTGTGTAGTTATTTATCCTCCACATAGACTATGATGTATTGTTGTCCTGGTGTGTGGTGATTGATGGTGATAGGTGGGTGTGCTGTGAGTGTAAATGCAGAGCCAACTACTCCATGTCTGATCAGGGTCCAGCAGTCACCCACCAACCCTGGAGAGATACAGTCACCCACCAACCCTGGAGAGATAGTCACCCACCAACCCTGGAGAGATACAGTCACCCACCAACCCTGGAGAGATACAGTCACCCACCAACCCTGGAGAGATACAGTCACCCACCAACCCTGGAGAGATACAGTCACCCACCAACCCTGGAGAGATACAGTCACCCACCAACCCTGGAAAGGTCTGCATACCTGGGCTGGGGAAACGTCTGCATACCTGGGCTGGGGAAACGTCTGCATACCTGGACTGGGGAAACGACTGCATACCTGGGCTGTGCCCCAATAATCTCTCTTTCCTCCCAAAGTGTGCACTTGTTCACTTCTCTTCATGGACAGGATTTGACAAGAATTGATTAGTTTGGAAACTCGTGCTATAACCTACGCCTTCACCAATCCAATGCTTTTACACTTTATGGGGAGTAGTGAACGAGTGAACACTTTAGGAAGCAGTAAATACTTTTGGGATGCACCCCTGGCCCAGTTCTGAGGATCAGGCCTTTGAGAATATCAATTATTTTAGTATTTATAATTTATTAATTTATAATTAATATTTTCTATTATTTTATTTTAGTACTGTAGTTCAGTACAACTGTTTTTCACAGCATTGCAACCACTTTAGAAACAAATAAATGGATAATTTGACATATTTTAAATTTGTATTATTTATACCAGAATTTCTTTTGAAAGTTTCCAAACTAAATACTGGTATGTTGAAAGCTGTTGTGTAGGTCAGTGGTATAGTGGTGCCTGGAGAAGTGGGTACACAGTACTCTAATTTAGTAAAACATTTTCCAAAAGGCCCAGAGAAGGAAAGGGACCCTGTGTGAAAAGCATGAGAAACAGTGATATACACTCTGAATGACCAAAAATGATGAATCCCATATTGGTCTTTCACAGTCAGGCCAACCCAAGCTGTACTGTTCAGTAGGATAATAGTAGACCGACCCAAGCTGTACTGTTCAGTAGGATAATAGTAGACCAACCCAAGCTGTACTGTTCAGTAGGATAATAGTAGACCAACCCAAGCTGTACTGTTCAGTAGGATAATAGTAGACCAACCCAAGCTGTACTGTTCAGTAGGATAATAGTAGACCAACCCAAGCTGTACTGTTCAGTAGGATAATAGTAGACCAACCCAAGCTGTACTGTTCAGTAGGATAATAGTAGACCAACCCAAGCTGTACTGTTCAGTAGGATAATAGTAGACCAAACCAAGCTGTACTGTTCAGTAGGATAATAGTAGACCAACCCAAGCTGTACTGTTCAGTAGGATAATAGTAGACCAACCCAAGCTGTACTGTTCAGTAGGATAATAGTAAACCAACCCAAGCTGTACTGTTCAGTAGGATAATAGTAGGATAATGGTAGACCAACCTAACCTGTACTGTTTAGTAGGATAATAGCAGACCAACTCAAGCTGTACTGTTCAGTAGGATAATAGTAGACCAACCCAAGCTGTACTGTTCAGTAGGATAATAGTAGATTTCCCAAGCTGTACTGTTCAGTAGGATAATAGTAGGATAATGGTAGGCCAATCTAACCTGTACTGTTCAGTAGGATAATAGTAGACCAACCCAAGCTGTACTGTTCAGTAGGATAATAGTAGACCAACCCAAGCTGTACTGTTCAGTAGGATAATAGTAGACCAACCCAAGCTGTACTGGTCAGTAGGATAATAGTAGACCAACCCAAGCTGTACTGGTCAGTAGGATAATAGTAGACCAACCCAAGCTGTACTGTTCAGTAGGATAATAGTAGACCAACCCAAGCTGTACTGTTCAGTAGGATAATAGTAGACCAACCCAAGCTGTACTGGTCAGTAGGATAATAGTAGACCAACCCAAGCTGTACTGTTCAGTAGGATAATAGTAGACCAACCCAAGCTGTACTGGTCAGTAGGATAATAGTAGACCAACCCAAGCTGTACTGTTCAGTAGGATAATAGTAGACCAACCCAAGCTGTACTGGCCAGTAGGATAATAGTAGGCCTTTTATTGAAACAGAGAAACTGAGTCAGAAATTCACAAATTCAGAATTTTTCTCATTTTTTCGGGTTTTTGTTCTCAAAGTCAGACTTTTTTTTAACAGAAAAACAATGCAATTGTTCTAAGTCCATAACAATACTTAAACCAATCAGGAGACCACTTTTGAGGTTTGGGGAAAATCTAAGAAATTTACATTTTTGACAGTAGTTCCCCTTTAATTCAAGTGTGCAGGCACCTAGCACTATTGTTGGATTAGCAGTGTTTCTTTCGTGCAGGAACCTAGCAATATTGTTGGATTAGCAGTGTTAATATAGTACAGAAATCTTATGTTTATTTGACTCTGATGATAAAGAAATAGAAAATATTCCTGTAAAGGACTGTGTTAAATATTTAGGAATTCATCTGTCAAAAAACCACAGTCAGACAACATATGAATTTCTCTCCTAAAATTAAGAAAACCAAAAATATATTTAATAATTGTCTACAAAGAGATCTTTCTATACTTGGGAGAGTACTTCTGTCCAAGGCAGAGGGACTGTCTGGTTTTGTGTACCCCTCATCTTTGTTTGTAAATCCTGCTACTTGTAAAGAGATCAATAACACCTTTCTTGACTTCATCTGGAAAAATAAGTCTCACAAACTGAAGAAGTCAGTCCTCTGTAATAAAAGAGCTGAAGAAGGTCTGGAAGTGTTGGACTTTGTGACATAAAAACACTTTCAAGATCAACTGGTTGACAAGATGTTTGATCAACACTGATTCAATATGGTATTTCATTCCAAATAATGTGTTTCATAAGTTGGGAGGTCTTCAATTTTGACTGAAATGTCATTATATTCCTGAAAGATTACCTGCTAAATTGGCTAGGTTTCACCAACAAGCTTTAAGGCCTGGAAAATATGTTTCCTACACAATTTTTCCCCACATAAAGCTCTTTTGTGGAATAATTCAGACATAACTGTAAGGAATAAGTCATTGTTCTACCCCAGCTGGCATGAGAGGAATAATGACTTTGTTCTTGATGTTTTCGACAACAGAGGTAATATTCTTACATATGGACAATTTATAACATTGAAAGAGTTTCCAATTCCTTTCAGTGTTTATTTCTGTGATCAAAGCCGTTCCCAGTGGTCTAACTACACTCATGAAAACTCATCTTAGCTTTGGTAATGATCACAAAGTTTATCCAGAACTCAGATTGGAAGGCGTGGGCTTACTTGAGAAATCTTGTTGTAATAAATATATAAGACAAATTCTTCATTCACAAAACCAACTTCCGAGAGGAAAATGTTTCTGGAACATGCTTATTATTCCTGACATTGTCTGGAAAAATGCATGGTTAAAAGGCTAGGGGGTGCTGTTGTCACTATTTATGGAAATCGTGTAATTTTTGAAACGGCTTCCTACAAAATTCTTGATCGTACAATATGCATATTATTATTATTATTGGATAGAAAACAGTCTATAGTTTCTATAGGAGTTGAAATTTTGTCTCTAAGTGGAACAGAAGTCATTCTACAGCAATTTCCCTGACATGGAGTCAGATTTCAGAAATGTTGGCCCCTGTTCTGGAGTCAGTTTTAAGGCCAATGTTATTCCTATGAGTATACGGACACTGCTTACGTCTTCCCCTGGATGCCTTTACGTGATGACGATTTGAATGGGGTCGATTGCGCAATCACAGGCACTATAAATAAAAAAACCCTGTAGCTAGGAACTCTTTTCTTGCTGCGTCATGCGCGTGGCGGCCACCGACCCGCACTTGTTCCAAGCATTAGTGTAGGGAGTAATATTACTCTGGTCATGTTTCTACTCGTTATAGGAGTTAAAAACATCATAAGGTAGTTAATTTAAAGCGTTTTATAGCAATTTATATCCGTTTAGTGCGATTTTGGGACATTTATTTCTGAGACGCTGTGAATCTCTGGGCACGCTTCCAGTTCATGCCGAACGCAGTTGGCATTTCCACATGGCAAGAGGACAGCTTTCCACCAAAAGACGATTAGACCCAAGAAAGGATCCTTTGCCCAAGATACTGATGGAAGAACAGCTCAAAGTAGGAACAATTTATTATGATAAATCGTGTTTCTGTCGAAAAATGTTAGTGGCTTAGGACGCCATCTTTTTTGACGTAGCTTCGCTTGGCGCAAACTGTATTGAAAAGTAAGGATAATTTAAAAAATGTAATTCCGCGATTGTATTAAGAATTAAATTGTCTATCAATCGCTGTCCACCCTATATTTTTTAGTCACGTTTATGAGTATTTATGTATACGAGTAGATCACTGTCTAATATGGCGCACCAACATTTTCTCACCAGCTGGGCTACTTTTCCCATTGTCTAACCATGATTTTGGTGGCTAAATATGCACATTTTCGAACAAACTGTATATGTATGTTGTAATGTGATGTTACAGGAGTGTCATCTGAAGAATTCTGAGAAGGTTAGTGAAAAAATTAATATCTTTTGGCGATGTTGACGTTATCGCGCTCTTTGGCTAGAATCAATGCTGGGGTAACGTTTGCATATGTGGTATGCTAATATAACGATTTATTGTGTTTTCGCTGTAAGACACTTAGAAAATCTGAAATATTGTCTGTATTCACAGGATCTGTGTCTTTCGATTAGTGTATGCTGGGTATTTTTACGAAATGTTTTATGATTAGTAATTAGGTAAGACACGTTGCTCTATCTATTTATTCTAGTCGATTTGTGACGGTGGGTGCAATTGTAAACTATGATATCTACCTGAAATATTCACATTTTTCTAACAAAACCTATCCTATACCATAAATATGTTATCAGACTGTCATCTGAGGAGGTTTTTTCTTGGTTAGTGGCTATCAATATCTTAGTTTAGCCGAATTGGTGATAGCTAGTGGTGTTGGTGGACAAAGAAAAAATGGTCTCTTTTGCTAAGGTGTTTACCTAATAGATTTACATATTGTGTCTTCCCTGTAAAACATTTTAAAAATCGGACATGTTGGCTGGATTCACACGATCTGTATCTTTCATTAGCTGTATTGGACTTGTTAATGTGTGAAAGTTAAATATTTTAAAAAAATATTTTTTTTGAATTTCGCGCCCTGGCTTTTCAGTGGGGGGGGGGGGTGCCGCTAGCGGCACCCCAGTCCTAGACAGGTTAAGGCCTTACAAATATTGTATAACAAACAAAGTTAAGGAAGTGCACTTTAAAATTTTACATAAAATACTGTATATCCATGTAATTCTATGATATCCAAATGTGTGGCTGTTGATGATATCTGTGTTTTCTGTGAAGAAAAGGTGAGAATCTGTCCCACTTGTTCTTTAATGTAAATTTGTGTCAGAATTTTGGGAAAACCTTGCAAAATACTTATTTACCATTATGAACACGACCCATGTTTTTGACATGAAAGATAAAATTGCAATGATAACAAGACCACTGAAATGATTGTGAATTTTTTTATTCTTGTTGCCAAATACTTTATACACAAACAAAAATTCCAAAATTCTACAACAAAATTCTACATTTTTCTGATTGAATGTAACTATTTTATTAAAACATTAATCCTAGTGAATAACAACAACAATAACATCTTCCTGAATCATTATAGATTTTTTCAGAGTGATTACAACTACACTAGAATAGTTCATTATTTATATTTTTTGTATGTTTTAGTATTTTCTCGTTAATACCTGTGTTCTGTTTTGTATGATGTAACAATGTAAATTGTAGATCTGCATTTTGAATAAAAAAATATATAAATCAAATCAAATATAAAAGGAGGCACTTCTGCTGCGTCTCTTTCTGCTGACTGGAGTGGGCAACGCAGTTGAGGAACCAAAAGTTTATTTTCATTTATTTCATAAAAGTGTAATATTATATTAAGTCGTTCAAAGAGAAGCATGTGTTGATTGATTCGTTTTTAATGAGTGATAATTTAAAACAAACTTTAGACCCACTACATATTTACATTGAACCATAGTTCTGACATGGATCATTTTGACCCCAGAGCCATATCTTTTATCAGAGCCAAAATGTGGTTTATTCCATTTTTCATGACTTTGTCAATCAACTTGTTCTTAATACATCTAAATCATGGTTTAGTGTTTCTGTATCAATATGGACTTTTATCAAATTCAAATCCTTTGTATTCCTACTACAATGTTAAAACATTCTACATTGTGACATCATTCAAATATTCTACATTGTGACATTTCATTGATATCATGAAACAACTACTTCATGTATGTATTTTCTGATGTTTGATCAGAGATCTTTTATCAGAGTATCTCTTGTGACATTGATCACAGCTATGAGATGTCTCTCCTGTGTGTGTTCTCTGGTGTATAGTCAGATGGCTAGATGTAACAAATCTCTTCCCACATTGATCACAGCTATAAGGTTTCACTCCTGTGTGTGCTCTCAGATGTACTATCAGCCAGCTTGAGTGATTAAACCTCTTCCCACATTGAGTACAGTTAAAAGGTTTCTCTACTGTGTGTATTTTCTGGTGTGATTTTAAATCTGTTGAACTAACAAAACTCTTTCCGCAGTCAGAGCAGTGGTAAGGTTTCTCTCCGGTGTGTGCTCTCAGATGTACTATCAGGCAGCTTGAGTGAGTAAAACTCTTCCCACATTGATCACAGCTATAAGGTTTCTCTCCAGTGTGAATTCTCATGTGTACTTTTAGTGATTCTGATCTTAAGTAACTCTTCCCATAATCAAAACAGTGGTGAGATTTCTCTCCTGTGTGTACTCGCTGGTGTATTTTAAGTTCTGATGAAGATTTACAACCTTTCCCACAGTCAGAGCAGAAATGAGATTTCTTCCCTGTGGGTCTCCTCTGGTGTTTCTTGAGGTGATATGATCTATAGAGACTCTTCTCTGCCTCGTTAGCATCATGATGTTGTTGAGGCTCCCCAGAGGATCCACGATAGTCACGTCTCTCTCCTGTGTGAACAACAAAGTCAGACAGATGGTTAAAGGCCCACAACAGCAGAAATCCACTGTGAAAGGTGATGCCAACAGCGTAGCCATGATGTTGTACAACAATTGACGTCTGTAATGAATGTTAAAATTACTTGACAATTGTCTTATTTAAGACAGTCAAGTGAGCAACAATAGTCATATTTAGTCTTGTTTTCACATTAGTAGTAACATCAATGATTTTAGGCTAGAAAAAAGTAAAAGTTGTTGAAATCCTAAGCAGTGTGCCAGATGACTTTTGGTCTCCAATATAGGCCCCTTTCTGTGTTTGCTAAAATTGTGACAAGGGCGATGCACATGCAATTTGGTTGCAGAAACACCTCCCTGATAATGCAGAAACCACTAGTTATGGATGTTGTATATCTGCCTGAAGCAAAAAAGGTGAGCAAAGATTAGAGTTTTTCCACAATGTATTCTGAATATGACAACACACTATCAGTGCAAGATCAGGAGTGCTACTCAAGGAAACTCACATTAAGCTCTGTGTCTATTCACTAATTCACCACCGTGGGGGAAAACTCAGGGGAGTTCTCATAGGCTGACAGCAGATATAGCCTCCATTTACAGGTTACTTATGAGTGCATTTCACACTACTTTGGATTATAATTGTAAGGTTCATTTGAATGTACTGATTAATATAATGTTTATGTTTTTGTCAAAAATGTACTACTTTGTATTTAAAAACGACTTTAACCAGTAAAATGTTCTTTGGCTATTATTCTAAAATGGATGACATTTTTTTTTAAATGATCTATCTTCAGACAATACCCCATAATGACATCACACCAAAATAGTACCCCATAACAGTGAATACAGTTTAGAAATGCTTGCTTACCAGGGAACTTTTGGCTAAACCAACTATATCATACTATGACCAATAAGCATACTACAAACTCAATGTACGACACAAATAGTACAGTTAGTATGAGTATTCCAACACAGCTCAGGTCTCCGGGCTGCCATTTTGTTTCTGTTTAAATCCTAGGTTGCCCCTTTAAAAAAGCCACACAACAAACAAACAATCTGCAGTTGAAACAATAACAAAGATGTCATTATTTTTTTACTCCAATGTTTAGAAACAAATGTCAGATTTCCCCTTTAACACCACACACATCAGTCCCACCACTGCCTCTGTTTTTAACACAGTAACGGTACCTACAGTTGAAGTCGAAAGTTTACATACACCTTAGCCAAATACATTTAATCTCATCACAATTCCTGACATTTAATCCTAGTAAAAATTCCTTGTCTTAGGTCAGTTAGGATCACCACTTTATTTTAAGAATGTGAAATGTGAAAATAATGGTAGAGAGAATGATTTATTTCAGCTTTTATGTCATCAAATTCCCAGTGCTGACTGGAGTGGTCAGAAGTTTACATTCACTCAATTAGTATTTGGTAGCATTGCCTTTAAATTGTTTAACTTGGGTCAAACGTTTCGGGTAGCCTTCCACAAGCTTCCCACAATAAGTTGGGTGCATTTTGGCCCATTCCTCCTGACAGAGCTGGTGTAACTGTGTCAGGTCTGTAGGCCTCCTTGCTCGCACACGCTTTTTCAGTTCTGCCCACACATGTTCTATACGATTGAGGTCAGGGCTTTGTGAGGGCCACTCCAATACCTTGACTTTGTTGTCCTTAAGCCATTTTGCCACAACTTTGGAAGTATGCTTGGGGTCATTGTCCATTTGGAAGACCCATTTGCGACCAAGCTTTAACTTCCTGACTGATGTCTTGAGATTTTACTTCAATATATCCACATAATTTCCCCACCTCATGATGCCATCTAATTTGTGAAGTGCACTAGTCTCTCCTGCAGCAAAACACCCCCACAACATGATGCTGCCACCGCCATGCTTCACATTTGGGATGGTGAGCTTTGGTTTGCAAGCCTCTCCCTTTTTCTTCCAAACATAACGATGGTCATTATGGCCAAACAGTTCTATATTTGTTTCATCAGACCAGAGGACTTTTCTCCAAAAAGTACGATTCACTGATGTGGCCATCAACCTCCTCCTTCACATCTGACTCCTCATGATCAACCTCCTCCTTCACATCTGACTCCTGATGATCAACCTCCTCCTTCACATCTGACTCCTGTGATCAATCCAGAGCGTCTTCGTTTTTGGGGGGAATCCCGATGGACGTCATCGAATAGGCCGTCATCACGACCACCACCCACAAGTTAATTGTCATTCGGGTTATCAATAGGAAGAGCATCAGCAATATGTCATGTCTGGTAACTTGTCTCGTTCAATGGATTTACATTGGCAGGTGCACAGGGAGAAACCCCATTAAAAAAAATCAGTCGATCTCAAACTGTGGAAAAACTTTTGGAAGTCTTTATCAAAGTCTGTGGCCTGTGATGTTGGGACAAATGATAGTCCCTTATTATACAAGCGACAAAATACACAAATTCTACAGCACAACGGCAGAGTCATGGAGACTTCTGACAGGTACCATTATTTTCTCATGCAATTACAGTAGGTTGTACCCAATTGGTTCTCTCTCTAGGTCATGCCAGTAGGTTACAGTAGGTTGTACCCAATTGGTTTTCTCTCTAGGTCGTGTCAGTAGGTTACAGTAGGTTGTACCCAATTGGTTTTCTCTCTAGGTCGTGTCAGTAGGTTACAGTAGGTTGTACCCAATTGGTTTTCTCTCTAGGTCGTGTCAGTAGGTTACAGTAGGTTGTACCCAATTGGTTTTCTCTCTAGGTCGTGTCAGTAGGTTACAGTAGGTTGTACCCAATTGGTTTTCTCTCTAGGTCGTGTCAGTAGGTTACAGTAGGTTGTACCCAATTGGTTTTCTCTCTAGGTCGTGTCAGTAGGTTACAGTAGGTTGTACCCAATTGGTTCTCTCTCTAGGTCATGTCAGTAGGTTACAGTAGGTTGTACCCAATTGGTTCTCTCTCTATGGAAACAATTATCAACCCAATGTGGAAAGTGTTGAATTTGGTCAACAACAAAATGAATGGCTTATTTGCTACGTGAGGTTTACTTGATCTAACAGAAGTGTCGTAATTCTTAAATTGTTATGTGGACACGTGACATACCGACAACTTTGATAAAAAACACTATAGGAGTTGTCTCCAGATCGCTATGCATATTCATGCTAGTAGCTTAGCATCTCTCTCCATTGAATACAGGCGGTTGACGACAACAACCCTCATAGATTATAAACAATAGATTACAATAATAATAGATCCACCAATCCAAAGAAAGGATAGGCGGGAGCTAGACAACCAACAGTGCCGCTTTGTGGACAACGACTCCGCTTGTTAGGGCAGAGACGTATTGTCAGTATATCCATAATCGTTGGTGTAGCCAACCCAACTCTCGCATGGCACTATTGGGGGCACTGTGTGTAGTAAATCATAACTACATTAAAATCATTACATGCCGTGGCCCCCAGATAGACCCTTCTCAAATATATATGTTAAGTCACTTTTTGGAAACGGAACGGAGAAAACAAGGGGTAGCTTGCTCTCTACGTCGTCTGATTCTAGACATATCAGTCATCATCCTAGGGCCCTCCCTTGATGACGTATTGACGAGCCAACTCCGAATATCCAAAGTGAAAACCCAATTTAAGGCGGTACTTACTGATGTAAATCAGATCTCCTATCTCCACCTCTTCATCTTTCAATGTGACAGAAATCTCCCCTTCCTTCTTCACGACAAAGACGACATCCTCTTTCTCATCCTCCTCTTTCACTGTGAACGCGTCTTCCTCTTCTTTCACTGTAACGTCTTCCTCTTTCACTGTAACAGCCTCACCCTCAATTTATTTTTTAACTGTGACATCCTCCTCTTCCTTCTCCTCTTTCACTACAATGTTCAGCCCCAGAGCTTCTTTCTCCGTCCAGCAGACCTCTTCTTTAGAAGGAGGGGAGAAGCTTACTGACCCCATGTTCGGGGATATTAGCTAGCTAGCTATCATTAGCGACTAAGCTACTGCTAATTTAACCAGCCAGCTACTATATCTGACTAATAAAAAATAACGTAACATTAAATTAAATAGGCTAACAAGTATATACGATAGAAGTGTGTCTAAAACACAGCAGCTAATATACACCGAAAGCGTAAAAACAGCTTGAATCTTTCGGCTACGTTGGCTAGCAAGCTACCGAGGTGGTTGACCTGTTGTTTTTGATGAACCGTCCACTACATTACACGTCACGATAGCGGCATCGCTGGCTCTGCTGACTGGAGTGGGAAATGCAGATAGCAACATCGCCGTCTGCTGACTGGAGTGGGAAATGCAGTTGAGGAAATGGATTTCATTAAATAATGCTATTATATTGAGACATACAAAGACAGGAATGTGTTGATTGATTAGTGCGAATACATTTTATTTTACTACAGCACATTTAAGGCAGTTTCATTAAGTCAAACTGAATCTAAATAAGTAGCCAGCTACTGTCAGTCTATACTGCTCCTACATGGTGTAACAATACAACATGTAGATGTATATAATGAACAGACTAGGTCTATACTGCTCCTACATGGTGTAACAATACATCATGTAGATGTATATAATGAACAGACTAGGTCTATACTGCTCCTACATGGTGTAACAATACATCATGTAGATGTATATAATGAACAGACTAGGTCTATACTGCTCCTACATGGTGTAACAATACATCATGTAGATGTATATAATGAACAGACTAGGTCTATACTGCTCCTACAGGGTGTAACAATACATCATGTAGATGTATATAATGAACAGACTAGGTCTATACTGCTCCTACATGGTGTAACAATACATCATGTAGATGTACACTACCATTCAAAAGTTGGGGTCACTTAGAAACGTCCTTGTTTTTGAAAGAAAATCACATTTTTTGTCCAATAAAATAAATTCAAATTGATCAGAAATACAGTGTAGACATTGTTAATGTTGTAAATGACTATTGTAGCTGGAAACGGCTGATTTTTAATGGAATATCTACATAGGCGTACAGAGGCCCATTATCAGCAACCATCACTCCTGTGTTACAATGGCATGTTGTGTTAGCTAATCCAAGTTTATCATTTTAAAATGCTAATTGATCATTAGAAAACCCTTTTGCAATAATGATAGCACAGCTGAAAACTGTTGTGCTGATTAAACAAAGCTTTTGTAAACAGTGTGCAGGTCTTCTTGTTCTTTAACAAAGCTTTTTTAAGGCAGTAGAACAACAATAATCATCACCCTCTTGACCAATCTTCCCTCCCCTTAACATTCAGACCCTGTCAGTGTGCCAGGTGGACATTGGGTTTGATTCAGACCCTGTCAGTGTGCCAGGTGGTCATTGGGTTTCATTCAGACCCTGTCAGTGTGCCAGGTGGACATTGGGTTTGATTCAGACCCTGTCAGTGTACCAGGTGGTCATTGGGTTTGATCCAGACCCTGTCAGTGTGCCAGGTGGACATTGGGTTTGATTCAGACCCTGTCAGTGTGCCAGGTAGACATTGGGTTTGATTCAGACCCTGTCAGTGTGCCAGGTGGACATTGGGTTTGATTCAGACCCTGAGTGTGCCAGGTGGTCATTGGGTTTGATTCAGACCCTGCCAGCATGGCCAGAAATGTATTCCAAGGTCAGTAACTTATAACCACGGAATCACCGCAGACCTTTCATGCCTAAAAACACCTAAGTATTAGATTTACTGCATCAGCAAATCTAATTTTGTCACTGCATAAAATACCATTCACAATAATGGCTGAGGTACGTGTAAAACATGACATATTATTTCCTCATTGTAAAAAATGTCCCGCTCCTTTAAAACATATTTGTAATGCCAAGGCTTTAGCTCAGTGGGCTGTTCCATTGTTGAGGAAAGCAGGGGGAGTGTTGTGAGTAACAGAACTGCCTGAGATGTAGGGGAAGGGAAGCTGTTCCATTGTTGAGGAAAGCAGGGGGAGTGTTGTGAGTAACAGAACTGCCTGAGATGTAGGGGAAGGGAAGCTGTTCCATTGTTGAGGAAAGCAGGGGGAGTGTTGTGCGTAACAGAACTGCCTGAGATGTAGGGGAAGGGAAGCTGCTCACTGATTGGCTGTAGGGACAAGGGTCCCTCCAAAAATCTATCACTAATAGGCCAAGCCTCCACAGACCCTGTCTTGTACTGACAAATAAATCATTTGACATTCAAATATGTCATTTTAAATCCAGCTGGGCCTTTTAACACAGACAGTTGTTCCTGCTGTAGATGTTATGCCTTTGCACAGATCTAGGATCAGTTCGTTTTATATGCTCTCTAACACAGACAGTTGTTCCTGCTGTAGATGTTATGCCTTTGTACAGATCTAGGATCAGTTCGTTTTATATGTTCTCTAACACAGACAGTTGTTCCTGCTGTAGATGTTATGCCTTTGTACAGATCTAGGACCAGTTCACCTCCACAATGCATATACAGTACCGGTCAATTGTTTGGACACACCTACAAATTCAATGTTTTTTCTTTATTTTAACTATTGTCTACATTGTACAGATCTAGGATCAGTTTTAACTATTGTCTGCATTGTAGAATAATAGTGGAGACATTGAAACTATGAAATAACACATTTGGAATCATGTAGTAACCAAACAAGTGGCAGTAGAATGGCTTTACTGAAGATCTCAGTAACTTTCAACGTGGCACCGTCAGAGGATGGCACCTTTCCAACAAGTCAGTTTGTCAAGTTTCTGACCTGCTAGAGCTTCCCCGGTCAACTGTAAGTGCTGTTACTGAGAAGTGGAAATATCTAGGACCAACAACGGCTCAGCCAAGAAGTAGTGGGCCACACAAGTTCACAGAACGGGACCGCCGAGTGCTGAAGCGTGTAACGTGTAAAAATCATCTGTACTTGGTTGCAACACTCACTAACAAGTTCCAAACTGCCTCTGGAAGCAACATCAGCACAAGAGACTGTTTGTCAGGAGCTTCATGAAATGGGTTTCCATGGCCGAGCAGCTGCATACAAGCCTAAGATCACCATGTGCAATGCCAAGTGTAGGCTTAAGTGGTGTAAAGCTAGCTGCCATTGGACTTGTAGGAGTAATTGATACATATGTAGGTAGATATCACACTATTAAACAATAGACAGGTGTACATTAGAAAATAGGAGGAAAAGGCAGACATGAGTGCATTTGCCATTCTGGTAAATACAGGAAACCAAAGATTAGCAGATGGCCAAAGTCATACGTGCTTTAAAGTGCATGTATTGAAAAAGCAGGACACCATTATGAAGATAAAATTGACAGGAACGGCCATAAGTGCTTAGGGTAAAGGCCATAAGTGCTTAGGGCAAGATAGACATATATTCATTTTAGGGGACAAGGGGGTCCTGCCCCCATTATAATCTAATCAAGAGCGGATACAGGCGTTATTGGGCGTAGACAAGCAGGAAGCCTGAAATGAAGGATAATGGTGGCAGATGACCATAGGAGAAGTAATTTAATTAATGTATGTAATGATCTCATGTGTGTGGATGTGTATAAAGAGCGAACCAGTGCTCTGGGAAGGGGTGGGATCCGCGGATCGTTCCGGCTTGTGATACATTGTATTAAAAGTCTATTTGATTTCACAAGTTCTTGTAAGTGTTATGGTTTGAACCGATATTCCACGACAGACTCTGGAGCAGTGGAAACGTATTCTCTGGAGTGATGAATAATGCTTCACCTTCTAGCAATCCGACGGACTAATATGGGTTTGGCAGATGCCAGGAGAACGCTACTTGCCCCAATGCATAGTGCCAACTGTAAAGTTTGGTGGAGGAGGAATAATGGTCTGGGGTTGTGTTTCATGGTTTGGGCCCCTTAGTTTCAGTTAAGGGAAATCTTAACCCTACAGCATTCAATGACATTCTAGAAGATTCTGTGCTTCCAACTTTGTGGCAACAGTTTGGGGAAGGCCCTTTCCTGTTTCAGCATGACAATGCCCCTGTACGCAAAGCGAGTTCCATACATGAATGGTTAGTCGAGATTGGTGTGGAAGAACTTCACAAGCCCTGACCTTAACAACGTCGAACACCTTTGGGATGAAGTGGAACGCCGACTGTGAGCCAGGCCTAATCGCCCAACATCAGTGCCCGACCTCACTAATGCTCTTGTGGCTGAATGGAAGCAAGTCCCCGCAGCAATGTTCCAACATCTAGTGGAAAGCCTTCCCAGAAGAGTGGAGGCTGTTATAGCAGCAAAGGGGGACCAACTCCATATTAATGCCCATGATTTTGGAATGAGATGTTTGACGAGCAGGTGTCCACATACTTTTGTTGATTTATTGTATATACTACAGACAGACATACAGACAGACAGACCTACTACTCACCCCTCCACTCTCTCCCTGAGTCCATCCCACAGACAGACAGAACGACAGACCTACTACTCACCCCTCCACTCTCTCCCTGAGTCCATCCCACAGACAGACAGAACGACAGACCTACTACTCACCCCTCCACTCTCTCCCTGAGTCCATCCCACAGACAGACAGAACGACAGACCTACTACTCACCCCTCCACTCTCTCCCTGAGTCCATCCCACAGACAGACAGAACGACAGACCTACTACTCACCCCTCCACTCTCTCCCTGAGTCCATCCCACAGACAGACAGAACGACAGACCTACTACTCACCCCTCCACTCTCTCCCTGAGTCCATCCCACAGACAGACAGAACGACAGACCTACTAGTCACCCCTCCACTCTCTCCCTGAGTCCATCCCACAGACAGACAGAACGACAGACCTACTACTCACCCCTCCACTCTCTCCCTGAGTCCATCCCACAGACAGACAGAACGACGACTCACCCCTCCACTCTCTCCCTGAGTCCAGGCGACCGACCGACCGGACGGACAGACAGACAGACAGAACTACTAGTCACCCCTCCACTCTCTCCCTGAGTCCAGGTGACTGACAGACAGACAGACAGACAGACAGACAGACAGACAGACAGACAGACAGACAGACAGAACAGACTAGTCACCCCTCCACTCTCTCCCTGAGTCCAGGCCCCAGACAGACAGACAGACAGAACGACTAGTCACCCCTCCACTCTCTCCCTGAGTCCAGGCCCCAGACAGACAGATAGACAGAACTACTAGTCACCCTTCCACTCTCTCCCTGAGTCCAGGCCCCAGACAGACAGAACAGCAACACCGTCAGAACTATAGCAGTCTTCATTCTGAAATGACTCTGGTCTTCTTCAGAAGTAGTGCAGTAGTCTACAGGGTTCAGAACTCACCTTTTTAAACACTTCTTATCACTCATATCATGAGGTTTCACATGTGTTTGGTTACATAGTGTCCAATGTTCTTCTGAGTGATAAAACAGCAAACATTAAGAGTGTTTACTTATCAGACCCACATATATAATAAATATACTATAATATACTATATTCATATGCTTTTAGTACTCACACATGAATCATATCCTGTATGCAGGTCATGTGTTGTTTTGAGCCAGCAGTAAAAACACACTGACAGGACAGTTCCTCTTATGGCCACTAGGTGATAATCTGGTGACACAGACGTAGGACTGTAGACTAAAGAGAAGCATTGCCCCAATTATCTCTCCTTTCTCCTAAAGTGTGCACTCGTTCCCTTCACTGAAATGACTGGTACACTAAATATAATGGAAACGCCCACTTGATAACAGAAGGTAGAGTCCTCTGAGTGGAACGGTGGGAGACAAACAGTACCTCCTCTTCTCTCTCTCTCTCTCTCCTCTCCTCTCCTCTCCTCTCCTCTCCTCTCCTCTCCTCTCCTCTCCTCTCCTCTCCCCTTTCTCCCATCCTCCTCTTCTCTCTCTCCTCTTTTCTCCACCTCTCCTCCCTCTCCTCTCCCTTTCTCCCATCCTCCTCTTCTCTCTCTTCTCTTTTCTCCCCCTCTCCTCCCTCTCCTCTCCTCCTTCCTCTCCCCTTCATCTTTTATTCACTGACTTCTCACCAGTGATGTCATCATAACCAGTAACCTTTTCCTCTCTTGTCCCAGCCCAGCCTGACCCTGACATATAGCATCAGGCCTGCTGAGTTGACTTGGGTAACAGACCTCTAGCTTCTACACCACATCCCCCCTTCTCCTGCTCTAACATGAGACCTCATCAGTACTCATTTTGGGTGCTGGTACTGTTTATATTGAGGTGCTGGAACATTAAGCCAATATTCTATAAGAGGTGAACTCAAGCAGTAGAAAGTTAGAGGCGATTTTATAGGACACACTATGTGTAACTTTGCTGCTCTGTCAGCAGTTTCCTGTGGAGTTTTTTTAACATATCAGTTTGCTGTAGTGTGTTCAACCACTGATCCAAGATAAGATGCTAAGAAGTTTATTTCACATCATTGAAGTTAGGACGTAATGAGATAGAAGTCATAAAGCCTAGCAGTATTTTCCACACTTCAGTCGACTCTTCATGACAGTAGACTTGTTTCGCTCAGTGGAGCCCCAGTTAGAGACAGATATGATACCTGCAGTGATACTGATGACCCTGTTGTGGAGCACAGGTAGGAGGCTGTTATATTGATATACACTTGTGACAGTTACTGAGATATGTTTTGATATTGTAAGATATATTACCATTTGCAGGGCTAGTAAAATAACATGCAACTGGAAGCAGACAGTAAAAATGTGTCTCAAAGCAGGACAATGATGTGATCACCTGTAAATGTACTTTACTGTAGCCTAACTGTCCATCTGGGGACAGGCACTAATGTCAGTTAAGTTGTGATGGTGTCATGCATCTGACTGTTGTATATTCAGTGTGTCAATGATTGATTGTATCTGTCTCTATGTAAATGAATGAGAGTATATATTATGTATTATATATTATATTGGTGTTATGTTAGAGTATGAGAAGGGAGGGGTGTAGATGATAGAGGTCTATGAGCTGAGTCAAGATCAACAGGTCCAACACTATACGTCAAGAAGAGAGAGAGAGAGAGAACATGCGCAAGAGAGAGAGAGAGAGATGAGATGAGCAGCGTGAGAGGGAGGTAGAGAGGAGTGGTGGGGAGAGAGTAGTGGAGGGGAGGGGACAGAGGAGGGGAGGGGCGAGAGGGGAGAGAAAATGGGAGTGGAGAGAGAAGGGGAGAGGAGGGGAGAGAGGAGGGGAGGGGAGAGAGGAGGGGAGGGGATATTTGTGGAGGAGAGAGAAAGTGTCAAGGAAGGGCTCCACTAGGGCCCTCTCAGCCAGCCGGCTCCACTAGGACCCTCTCAGCCAGCCGGCTCCACTAGGGCCCTCTCAGCCAGCCGGCTCCACTAGGGCCCTCTCAGCCAGTCGGCTCCACTAGGACCCTCTCAGCCAGCCGGCTCCACTAGGGCCCTCTGAGCCAGCCGGCTCCACTAGGGCCCTCTCAGCCAGCAGGCTCCCCTAGGGCCCTCTCAGCCAGCCGGCTCCACTAGGGTCCTCTCAGCCAGCTGGCTCCACTAGGGCCCTCTCAGCCAGCCGGCTCCACTAGGGCCCTCTCAGCCAGCTGGCTCCACTAGGGCCCTCTCAGCCAGCTGGCTCCACTAGGGCCCTCTCAGCCAGCTGGCTCCACTAGGGCCCTCTCAGCCAGCTGGCTCCACTAGGGCCCTCTCAGCCAGCTGGCTCCACTAGGGCCCTCTCAGCCAGCCGGCTCCACTAGGGTCCTCTCAGCCAGCCGGCTCCACTAGGGTCCTCTCAGCCAGCTGGCTCCACTAGGGCCCTCTCAGCCAGCCGGCTCCACTAGGGTCCTCTCAGCCAGCCTGCTCCACTAGGGTCCTCTCAGCCAGCCGGCTCCACTAGGGTCCTCTCAGCCAGCCTGCTCCACTAGGGCCCTCTCAGCCAGCCGGCTCCACTAGGGCCCTCTCAGCCAGCCGGCTCCACTAGGGCCCTCTCAGCCAGCCTGCTCCACTAGGGCCCTCTCAGCCAGCCGGCCCCACTAGGGTCCTCTCAGCCAGCCTGCTCCACTAGGGCCCTCTCAGCCAGCCGGCTCCACTAGGGCCCTCTCAGCCAGCCGGCTCCACTAGGGCCCTCTCAGCCAGCCGGCTCCACTAGGGTCCTCTCAGCCAGCCTGCTCCACTAGGGCCCTCTCAGCCAGCCGGCTCCACTAGGGCCCTCTCAGCCAGCCGGCTCCACTAGGGCCCTCTCAGCCAGCCGGCTCCACTAGGGCCCTCTCAGCCAGCCGACTCCACTAGGGCCCTCTCAACCAGCTGACTCCACTAGGGCCCTCTCAACCAGCCGACTCCACTAGGGCCCTCTCAACCAGCCGGCTCCACTAGGGCCCTCTCAACCAGCTGACTCCACTAGGGCCCTCTCAGCCATCTGACTCCACTAGGGCCCTCTCAACCAGCCGACTCCACTAGGACCCTCTCAACCATCTGACTCCACTAGGACCCTCTCAACCATCTGACTCCACTAGGACCCTCTCAACCATCTGACTCCACTAGGACCCTCTCAACCAGCCGACTCCACTAGGACCCTCTCAACCAGCCGACTCCACTAGGACCCTCTCAACCATCTGACTCCACTAGGACCCTCTCAACCAGCCGACTCCACTAGGGTCCTCTCAGCCACCTGTCTCCACTAGGGTCCTCTCAGCCAGCCGGCTCCACTAGCACCCTCTCAGCCATCTGGCTCCACTAGGGTCCTCTCAGCCAGCCGGCTCCACTAGCACCCTCTCAGCCACCTGTCTCCACTAGGGTCCTCTCAGCCAGCCGGCTCCACTAGGGCCCTCTCAGCCATCCGGCTCCACTAGGGCCCTCCCAGCCATCTGGCTCCACTAGGGCCCTCCCAGCCAGCCGGCTCCACTAGGGCCCTCTCAGCCATCTGGCTCCACTAGGGTCCTCTCAGCCATCTGGCTCCACTAGGGTCCTCTCAGCCATCTGGCTCCACTAGGGTCCTCTCAGCCATCTGGCTCCACTAGGGTCCTCTCAGCCATCTGACTCCACTAGCCCCCTGGGGTAACTAGCCCCCTGGAGTAACTAGACTCCTGGGGGTAACTAGCCCCCTGGAGTAACTATCGCTGGGGTAACTATCCCCCTGGGATAACTATCCCCCTGGGGTAACTAGCCCACTGTGGTCACTACCCCCCTGGGTTAACTAGCCCCCTGGGGTAACTAGCCACCTGGAGTAACCAGCCCCCTGGAGTAACTAGCCACCTGGAGTAACCAGCCCCCTGGAGTAACTAGCCCCCTGTGGTAACTAGCCCCCTGGAGTAACTAGCCCCCTTGAGTAACTAGCCCCCTGGAGTAACTAGCCCCCTGGAGTAACTAGCCCCCTGGGGTAACTAGCCCCCTGGAGTAACTAGCCCCATGGAGTAACTAGCCCCCTGGAGTAACTATCCCCCTGGAGTAACTAGCCCCCTGGGGTAACTAGCCTCCTGGAATAACTAGCCCCCTGAAGTAACTAGCCTCCTGGAGTAACTAGCCCCCTGGAGTAACTAGCACTCTGGGGTAACTAGCCCCCTGGAGTAACTATCCCTTGGGTAACTAGCCCCCTGGGGTAACTAGCCCCCTGGAGTAACTATCCCTGGAGTAACTAGCCCCCTGGGGTAACTAGCCCCCTGGAGTAACTATCCCTGGGGTAACTAGCCCCCTGGGGTAACTAGCCCCCTGGAGTAACTATCCTTGGGGTAACTATCCCCCTGGAGTAGCTATCCCTAGGGTAACTAGCCCCCTGGAGTAACTAGCCCACTGGAGTAACTAGCCCCTGGGGTAACTAGCCCCCTGGAGTAACTAGCCCCCTGGAGTAACTAGCCCCCTTGGGTAACTAGCCCCCTGGAGTAACTAGCCCCCTGGAGTAACTATCCCTGGGGTAACTAGCCCCCTTGGGTAACTAGCCACCTGGAGTAACTATCCCTGGGGTAACTAGCCCCCTGGGGTAACTAGCCCCCTGGGGTCACTCGCCCCCTGGAGTATCTAGCCCCCTGGGGTCACTCGCCCCCTGGAGTATCTAGCCCCCTGGGGTAAGTAGCCCCCTGGAGTATCTAGCCCCCTGGAGTAACTAGCCCCCTGGAGTAATTAGCCCCCTGGGGTAAGTAGCCCCCTGGAGTAACTAGCCCACTGGGGTAACTAGCCCCCTGGAGTAACTAGCCTCCGGGGGTAACTAGCCCCCTGGGGTAACTAGCCCCCTGGAGTAACTAGCCCCCTGGAGTAATTAGCCCCCTGGGGTAAGTAGCCCGCTGGAGTAACTAGCCCACTGGAGTATCTAGCCCCCTGGAGTAACTAGCCCCCTGGAGTATCTAGCCCCCTGGGGTAACTAGCCCCCTGGAGTAACTAGCCCCCTGGGGTAACTAGCCCCCTGGAGTAACTAGCCCCCTGGGGTAAGTAGCTCACTGGAGAAACTAGCCCCCTGGGGTAAGTAGCCCTCTGCAGTAACTAGCCCCCTTGGGTAAGTAGCCCCCTGGGGTAACTAGCCCCCTGGGGTAACTAGCCCCCTGGAGTAACTAGCCCCCTGGGGTAAGTAGCCCCCTGGAGTAACTAGCCCCCTGGAGTAACTAGCCCCCTGGAGTAACTAGCCCCCTTGGGTAAATAGCCCCCTGGAGTAACTAGGCCCCTGGAGTAACTAGGCCCCTGGGGTAACTATCCCCCTGGGGTAACTAGCCTCCTGGGGTAACTATCCCCCTGGGGTAACTAGCCCCCTGGGGTAACTAACCCCCTGGAGTAACTAGCCCCCTGGGGTAACTATCCCTGGGTATCTAGCCCCCTGGGGTAACTAGCCCCCTGGAGTAACTATCCCCTGGGGTAACTATCCCCCTAGGGTAACTAGCCCCCTGGGGTAACTAGCCCCCTGGAGTAACTATCCCCTGGGGTAACTATCCCCCTGGGGTATCTATCCCCCTGGGGTAACTAGCCCCCTGGGGTAACTAACCCCCAGGAGTAACTAAACCCCTGGGGTAACTATCCCTGGGTATCTAGCCCCCTGGGGTAACTAGCCCCCTGGAGTAACTATCCCCTGGGGTAACTATCCCCCTGGAGTAACTATCCCTGGGGTAACTAGCCCCCTGGGGTAACTAGCCCCCTGGAGTAACTATCCCTGGGTTAACTAGCCCCCTGGGTTAACTAGCCCCCTGGGGTAACTAGCCCCCTGGAGTAACTAGCCCCCTGGAGTAACTAACTCCCTGGGGAAACTAGCCCCCTGGAGTAACTAGCCCCCTGGGGTAAGTAGCTCACTGGAGAAACTAGCCCCCTGGGGTAACTAGCCCCCTGGAATAACTAGCCCCCTGGAATAACTAGCCCCCGTGGGTAAATAGCCCCCTGGAGTAACTATCCCCCTGGGGTAACTATCCCCCTGGGGTAACTAGCCTCCTGGGGTAACTATCCCCCTGGAGTAACTAGCCCCCTGGGGTAACTAGCCCCCTGGGGTAACTAGCCCCCTGGAGTAACTAGCCCCCTACCTCTCCTCTTCTCTCCTCTCCTCTTACCTCTTCATCTTTTTTATCACTGACTTCTCACCAGTGATGTCATCATAACCAGTAACCTGTTCCACTCTTGGCCCAGCCCAGCCTGATCCTGACATAGAGCATCAGGCCTGTTGAGTTGACTTGGGTAACAGACCTCTAGCTTCTACACCACATCCCCCCTTCTCCTGCTCTAACATGAGACCTCATCAGTACTCATTCTGGGTGCTGGTACTGTTTATATTGAGGTGCTGGAACATTAAGCCAATATTCTATAAGAGGTGAACTCAAGCAGTAGAAAGTTACAGGTGATATTATAGGACACACTATGTGTAACTTTGCTGCTCTGTCAGCAGTTTCCTGTGGGGTTTTTCACAACAGATCAGTTTGCTCTATTTAGCTGAGTTCAACCACTGATCTAAGAAAAGGTTTTCACACCATTGAAATAAGGAAGTAATGAGAGACAAGTCATATAGCCTTGCAGTATTTTCCATTCTTCAGTCCTCTCTTCATGACAGTAGTCTTGTTTCACTCAGTGGAGCCCCAGTTAGAGACAGATATGATACCTGCAGTGGTACTGATGACCCTGTTGTGGAGCACAGGTAGGAGGCTGTTATACTAATATACACTTGTGACAGTTACTGAGATATGTTTTGATATTGTAAGATATATTACCATTTGCAGGGCTAGTAAAATAACATGCAACTGGAAGCAGACAGTAAAAATGTGTCTCAAAGCAGGACAATGATGTGATCACCTGTAAATGTACTTTACTGTAGCCTAACTGTCCATCTGGGGACAGGCACTAATGTCAGTTAAGTTGTGATGGTGTCATGCATCTGACTGTTGTATATTCAGTGTGTCAATGATTGATTGTATCTGACTCTATGTAAATGAATGAGAGTATATTTTATGTATCTGTTTAATATTGGTCTTATGTTAGAGCAGGAGAAGGGGGGAGTGTCGATGCCAGAGGTCTGTGACCTGAGTCAAGCTCAACAGGCCTGATGCTACATGTCAGGAAGAGAGAGAGAACGAGAGATAGGAGGGGAGGGGACAGAGCATAGCCGAGGGAAGTAGGGGTGTGGGGAGGGCAGAGGAGAGAGATAGGAGGGGAGGGGACAGAGCATAGCCGAGGGAAGTAGGGGTGTGGGGAGGGCAGAGCAGAGAGATAGGAGGGGAGGGGACAGAGCATAGCTGAGGGAAGTAGGGGGTGGGGAGGGCAGAGGAGAGAGAGAGATAGGAGGGGAGGGGACAGAGCATAGCCGAGGGAAGTAGGGGGTGGGGAGGGCAGAGGAGAGAGATAGGAGGGGAGGGGACAGAGCATAGCTGAGGGAAGTAGGGGGTGGGGAGGGCAGAGGAGAGAGATAGGAGGGGAGGGGACAGAGCATAGCCGAGGGAAGTAGGGGGTGGGGAGGGCAGAGGAGAGAGATAGGAGGGGAGGGGACAGAGCATAGCTGAGGGAAGTAGGGGGTGGGGAGGGCAGAGGAGAGAGATAGGAGGGGAGGGGACAGAGCATAGCCGAGGGAAGTAGGGGGTGGGGAGGGCAGAGGAGAGAGAGAGGAGGGGAGGGGACAGAGCATAGCTGAGGGAAGTAGGCATTATGAGGGTGCTGCGGCGCCCCGAGAAAAATACATGAATGTAATTAGATTTTTTTACTTTTTGTAAAACCATTTCCCCCCTGTGGTAGACCAGGGGGTTTGGTCAAGACGTTTACCCAGATCAGACACGAACAGAGTAGGATTAGCTCGATATCAAGGGTGTTTATTTAAATAATAAATCAAAAGATAAAGATAGGTCTCCCCCATGAGACCCTCTCCGGGATACCGTCTTCTACGCTCCGGGTCTTGCTGTATCCTGTCCAGCACAAAAACTCCCGCCTCATACCTCTGCAACCGTCCCCAACTATACGGGAGTCCTTTCCTCCCCCACTCTCTCTGTGTGCTGCCCTTCTGGCAGCTTTATGGGCCTTGCACAGCTGGTGAGCAACCAGCCCCTGATTACTCACCAACTCCCAGTCAGCCACAATTAGTCCTGGCCGGAGAGCCCGTCGAGACCTGGCACGTCCAGCAGATGGAGCCATCGGCTCGTGATGTATACTCTGTCTGTCACCAGGCCTCGACGAGTCTCCCCCTGGTGGCTGACCTGCTGTACGCCACACCCACTAGTAGTCCAGTACTGTATCAGTGGTTTGATATAGCCTTCTGTAGCGAGCCCAAAATTAACTTCTTACCTATAGGTCTACATCATCATCCTCTGCCTGCATCCTAATCCCTACCTATAGTCTACCTACCTCTGGTATAATGCATTTCCACCTCTCACTCCATCAGTGTTACTCTGTCTGCATCCTAATCCCTACCTGTAGTCTACCTACCTCTGGTATAATGCATTTCCACCTCTCACTTCATCAGTGTTGCGCTGTCTGCATCCTAATCCCTACCTGTAGTCTACCTACCTCTGGTATAATGCATTTCCACCTCTCACTCCATCAGTGTTGCTCTGTCTGCATCCTAATTCCTACCTGTAGTCTACCTACCTCTGGTATAATGCATTTCCACCTCTCACTCCATCAGTGTTGCTGTCTGCATCCTAATCCCTACCTGTAGTCTACCTACCTCTGGTATAATGCATTTCCACCTCTCACTCCATCAGTGTTACTCTGTCTGCATCCTAATCCCTACCTGTAGTCTACCTACCTCTGGTATAATGCATTTCCACCTCTCACTCCTCAGTGTTGCTCTGTCTGCATCCTAATCCCTACCTGTAGTCTACCTACCTCTGGTATAATGCATTTCCACCTCTCACTCCATCAGTGTTGCTCTGTCTGCATCCTAATCCCTACCTGTAGTCTACCTACCTCTGGTATAATGCATTTCCACCTCTCACTCCATCAGTGTTGCTCTGTCTGCATCCTAATCCCTACCTGTAGTCTACCTACCTCTGGTATAATGCATTTCCACCTCTCACTCCATCAGTGTTACTCTGTCTGCATCCTAATCCCTACCTGTAGTCTACCTACCTCTGGTATAATGCATTTCCACCTCTCACTCCATCAGTGTTGCTCTGCCTGCATCCTAATCCCTACCTGTAGTCTACCTACCTCTGGTATAATGCATTTCCACCTCTCACTCCATCAGTGTTACTCTGTCTGCATCCTAATCCCTACCTGTAGTCTACCTACCTCTGGTATAATGCATTTCCACCTCTCACTCCATCAGTGTTACTCTGTCTGCATCCTAATCCCTACCTGTAGTCTACCTACCTCTGGTATAATGCATTTCCACCTCTCACTCCATCAGTGTTGCTCTGTCTGCATCCTAATCCCTACCTGTAGTCTACCTACCTCTGGTATAATGCATTTCCACCTCTCACTCCATCAGTGTTGCTTGTCCATCTTCCTGAATTAAAAGATGAACAGATCAATATTGCTGCATAACGTCATTAAATATTGCTAAGTTATTTATCTATAGTGTGGATGTAGGGCTGTTTTTAGTATATAATGAGCACCCAGATGCTGCGTAGGCAACACAATAATATCAGACAGACAAACTGGCCCTGCTGCCTCCGTGTTGACTACTATGTTGCAATATGAATATTCTCAGTTGTCTTGTTGATACTAAATGTTTCATTTCTTCCGAGCCGCCTAGTTAATTTATACAATGTTTCAATATTATCAGAGCCACCTTGTTGATGCAATGCTTCAGTATTCACAGAATGTTTCCTTTCCCTGGTGAATAATGCAGACAGGCAAATACAAAATGAGCTGGGTGCAGACATCATAAGGAACATCTCTGAATGCAGAGCAACAATTTTGTTGGGAAGCACATGAGACAATGACACTGTCATAGTACACAATACGAACCGCTCCACAAGGGTGACTTCATATACATTATAGCAGGGGGTCGACAACGTTTTTCAATGTACAAATGATCCTCCCATTTCTAAAGATCTGCGTGCCTGTATAACACCCCACCCAGCAGACTGTCGACCAATCACGTTCACAGGCTGCGTCACGTGGTTGGCTAAACCAATCGTCACATAATCCCTTCTCAAAGTCAGTGTACTTCATGTCGAGAAACTGCCTATGTTCATCAAAAGTACGTACTGTCACGATTCCAAAGCTATACGATACTACAGATAGCAAGTTAATTATCTCACATCTCCGAAAATATCTGTAATGTTGTACTTCTTTTTGACAAAATTCATGATAATGTTGTGTTTTTAATCTAGAGCCCAATAGACTCCCATTCAAGCCTTGAAAGAGCCTCTCCTTGTCCCAGAATCACCCAGAATGCACCGCGCCGCCTATTGACATAGCAAGGGCAACGTTTCCCATCTCCTCAAAAGTATTTCTGAAGTTGTGAATGTTAGATTCCACTCTGTGAGACACATCGATCTACAGGTTGAATATGGTGAGATTGTAAACTCCTAAATTGATAGTGCAGTTTGTTTAGGTGATTTAACAGCTAGTTAGCTACTTCACATGCTGATATTGTCTTTGGTATTATTGTGTGTAGATACGTTTAGATACCAGCCAGCCCATACAGAGAGCATTGCATTGTGGATTTTGTAGTCGACTTGAGCTGCAACAGATTTCTTCAACGATTTTCCATCTTGCTACCAACCTTATTATAACGCCAAAATTAAACATTTGTTTACAAAAAGTATTGTTCTCACATACAAGTATTATTTAACACTGTCAAGTAAAGGAATGAGTGGTGTAGATTTTCATCTTGTATTTCATGATTTTCTTCATTCTTTGGTTGAGTCAGTTTGTCGTTATGCGTCCTTGTTGATTGAAAGCCTAAGAAATTCCTTTAATGTATTTTATTTACATGCATGTGTAGGATTTAACTGGCCTGGTCTGAATCCAGGCCTCATCACATCCGGCCGTGATTGGGAGTCCCAGCGTCGTCTGGGTTAGGCCGGGGTAGGCCGTCATTGTAAATAAGAATTTGTTCTTAACTGATTTGCTTAGTTACATAAAGGTTATATAAAAAATTATTTTATCTGGCATAGTTTACATTCACAGTCAGCTGTTTTATGCTCTGGTTACTTTCACATTGATGTGGGTATTTGAAGTCAGCATTGAAGTGTGTATTATGCATCTATTTCATTGTACTGTTCCACCCCATTTAGCCATACCCTAGGTTTAGCTGTATTTCTACACACCCCATTTAGCCATACCCTAGGTTTAGCTGTATTTCTACACACCCCATTTAGCCATACCCTAGGTTTAGCTGTATTTCTACACACCCCATTTAGCCATACCCTAGGTTTAGTTGTATTTCTACACATCCCATTTAGCCATACCCTAGGTTTAGCTGTATTTATACACACCCCATTTAGCCATACCCTAGGTTTAGCTGTATTTCTACAAACCCCATTTAGCCATACCCTAGGTTTAGCTGTATTTCTACACACCCCATTTAGCCATACCCTAGGTTTAGCTGTATTTATACACACCCCATTTAGCCATACCCTAGGTTTAGCTGTATTTCTACAAACCCCATTTAGCCATACCCTAGGTTTAGCTGTATTTCTACACACCCCATTTAGCCATACCCTAGGTTTAGCTGTATTTATACACATCCCATTTAGCCATACCCTAGGTTTAGCTGTATTTATACACACCCCATTAGTCCATACCCTAGGTTTAGATGTATTTCTACACACCCCATTTAGCCATACCCTAGGTTTAGCTGTATTTATACACACCCCATTTAACCATACCCTAGGTTTAGCTGTATTTCTACACACCCCATTTAGCCATACCCTAGGTTTATCTGTATTTCTACACACCCCATTTAGCCATACCCTAGGTTTAGCTGTATTTCTACACACCCCATTTAGCCATACCCTAGGTTTAGCTGTATTTCTACACACCCCATTTAGCCATACCCTAGGTTTAGCTGTATTTATACACACCCCATTTAACCATACCCTAGGTTTAGCTGTATTTCTACACACCCCATTTAACCATACCCTAGGTTTAGCTGTATTTCTACACACCCCATTTAACCATACCCTAGGTTTAGCTGTATTTCTACACACCCCATTTAACCATACCCTAGGTTTAGCTGTATTTCTACACACCCCATTTAGCCATACCCTAGGTTTAGCTGTATTTCTACACATCCCGTTTAGCCATACCCTAGGTTTATCTGTATTTCTACACACCCCATTTAGCCATACCCTAGGTTTAGCTGTATTTCTACACACCCCATTTAGCCATACCCTAGGTTTAGCTGTATTTCTACACACCCCATTTAGCCATACCCTAGGTTTAGCTGTATTTCTACACACCCCATTTAGCCATACCCTAGGTTTCGCTGTATTTCTACACATCCCGTTTAGCCATACCCTAGGTTTATCTGTATTTCTACACACCCCGTTTAGCCATACCTTAGGTTTAGCTGTATTTATACACACCCAAACTACTTGATGTGGCTATGGGACAAAGGAGGAGGGGAGGGGAGATGGAGAGAGAGGGAGATGTCAACAGAGATGGGGCTGACAGAATAACATGCAGTCAACTCAATATCTTTTCATAACTGACTTCTCACCAGTGATGTCATCACAACCAGTAACCTTTTCCACTCTTCCACTCTTGGTCCGGCTCAGCTTGACCCTGACCTTTTGAATTGAATTATTTAAAAAACAGACAGAAGCAAATGTATTAAATTAGATCCACCACATGTTTCAATCAGACCACCATAGTCCCTGTGTCCAAGAACACCAAGGTAACCTGCCTAAATGACTACCGACCCGTAGTACTCACGTCTGTAGCCATGAAGGGCTTTGAAAGGCTGGTCATGGCTCAATTCAACACCATTTTCCCAGAAACCCTAGACCCACTCCAATTTCCATACCGCCCCAACAGATCCACAGATGATGCAATCTCTATTGAACTCCACACTGTCCTTTCCCACCTGGACAAAAGGAACACCTATGTGAGAATGCTGTTCATTGACTACAGCTCAGCGTTCAACACCATAGTGCCCTCAAAGCTCATCACTAAGCTAAGGACCCTGGGACTGAACACCTCCCTCTGCAACTGGATCCTGGACTTCCTGATGGGCCGCCACCAGGTGGTAAGGTTAGGTAACAACACATCCACCACGCTGATCCTCAACACGGGGACTGTGTGCTCAGTCCCCTCCTGTACTCCCTGTTCACTCATGACTGCACGCCGAGGCATGACTCCAACACCATCATTAAGTTTGCCGATGACACAACAGTGGTAGGTCTGATCACTGACAACAGTGCGACAGCCTATAGGGAGGAGGTCAGAGACCTGGCCGTGTGGTGCCAGGACAACAACCTCTCCCTCAACGTGATCAAGACAAAGGAGATGATTGTGAAAGACAGGAAAAGGAGGACCGAGCACGCCCCCATTCTCATCAACGGGGCTGTAGTGGAGCAGGTTGAGAGCTTCAAGTTCCTTGGTGTCCACATCACCAACATCCTAACATGGTCCAAACACAGGAAGACAGTCGTGAAGAAGGCACGGCAAAAGGAGACTGAAAAGATTTGGCATGGGTCCTCAGATCCTCAAAAGGTTCTACAGCTGCACCATCGAGAGCATCCTGATGGGTTGCATCACTGCCTGGTATGGCAACTGATCGACCTCTGACCGCATGACACTATAGAGGGTAGTGCGTACAGCCCAGTACATCACTGGGTCAAGCTTCCTGCCATCCAGGACCTCTATACCAGGCGGTGTCAGAGGAAGGCCATAAAAATGGTCAAAGACTTCAGTCACCCTAGTCATAGACTGTTCTCTCTTCTACCGCACGGCAAGCGGTACCGGAGCACCAAGTCTAGGTCCAAGAGGCTTCTAAACATCTTCTACACCCAAGCCATAAGACTCCTGAACATCTAATCAAATGGATACCCAGACTATTTGCATTGTCCCCCCCTTCGCCTACGCTGCTGCTACTCTCTGTTATTATCTATGTATAGTCACTTTAATAACTCTACCCACATGTACATATTACCTCAATAACCTTGACACCGGTGACCCGCACATTGACTCTACACCGGTACCCCGGTACCACTAGGGCCCTCTCAACCAGCCGTCTCCACTAGTGCCCTCTCATCCAGTTGGTTCCACTAGGGCCATCTCAGCCAGCTGGTTACACTAGGGCCCTCTCAACCAGCTGGTTACACTAGTGCCCTCTCAACCAGCTGGCAACACTAGTGCCCTCTCAACCAGCTGGCAACACTAGGGCCCTCTCAACCAGCCGGCTCCACTAGGGCCCTCTCAGCCAGCTGGCTCCACTAGGGCCCTCTCAGTCAGCTGGTGTGTGTAGGAGAGTGTGAGCTGTGTGTACAAAAAGTAGAAGTACAAATGTCAAGGGAAATGAACTAAAGTGATAAATCTAGTCCTAGGTTTTATTTACTGTGGTGTTTGTTCTCCACTGGTTACCCTGTTCTCATCACAACAGGTCACAAATTCTGCTGACATGATTGCACACTGTGGTATTTTACCTAACAGATACGGGAGCTTGTCAATATTATATTTGTGTTCAAATTATTTTGGGGTCCTTGTAATCTGAGGGAAATATGTGTCTCTTATATCGTTGTACATTTGGCAGGAGGTTAGAAAGTACAGCTCAGTTTCCACCTCATTTTGTGGCAGTGGGCACATAGCCTGTCTTCTCTCTGCCTGTTTCAATCCTTTCTCAATAGCAAGGCTCACTTCATTTGTATATTGTACATTCTTTCCCCAGTTTTCTATCAGATAGTCTGTCACCATGTAATGTCTGTTTAGTCCCGTGTGGCTCAGTTGGTAGAGCATGGCGCTTGTAACGCCAGGGTTGTGGGTTCATTCCCCACGGGGGGACCAGGATGAATATGTGTGAACTTTCCAATTTGTAAGTCGCTCTGGATAAGAGCATCTGCTAAATGACTTAAATGTAAAATGTAAATGTTTAGGGCCAAATAGTCTTGGGATTGTTATATTTTGGGGGGGAAAAGATCAGGAAACTCATATTAATATTTTACATGTATTTAACCCTTATTTTCTACACTAAACTATCTCCATATAGACTTCCATAAATGTGTTAAACTGGTACCAGGAGACCTTCAGACGAGTCTTGTAAAGCTTGTGGGCGTCCTAGATCAATACAACCTGTACGTGTTCCTGAGAGACTCACCTTTCCATAGTGGGGTCATGTTAGTGTGTCCTAGATCAATACAACCTGTACGTGTTCCTGAGAGACTCACCTTTCCATAGTGGGGTCATGTTAGTGTGTAGTCCAAACGGTTCTGACACTACAGACAGAAGTTGGCAGATGGACTGTACGACTTCAGACGATGCTTATGGGGTCGTAGAGCAAAACGGAGAACATCATCGTGTTCCTGAGTCTCATCTTTCCACAGTTTACAGGCCAAACTGATCGGATGTTACAGATTTCCACACGGCCGCAGAAATGGTAGGCTAAAGGTTAAATTGTAAATGAAAAGAGCATCTACCAAACATGGATTGTGTGTGTGGGGGTACAGAGATGTGGTAGTCATATAATAATCATGCTGTGGTCTACATTTAGTTCATCATCAAGCAGACCAGATCATTAGAGATGGTGGGAGAGCCTGTTAGGCTGTTTAAAATGGAACAATATCATTTATATACTGTAGCATGAGACTAATACCTCTATATACATTTAACAGGATTTGAGTGACGTTTTCTAAATTGTTTTATAATAAATATATATAATACATTTTCACTGAGACATCATGGTGTGTCCATCAATTTAAATCCCAACTTGTAATGAAAGTATAAATAATAAAAATCAACAATGTATTGGACAGGCCTATGAGGTCTAAAGGTCTGTCTTTCCAAGACATTCTGTTCATCTGCAAGCAGACCTGATGATTCTAGATGGTGGGAGAGCCTGTTATTTAAAATGGAAGAATATAACTTACTGTAGCCTATATAATGTAACAACGACAATAATCCCTTCATATATACTGTAGTTGAAGGTTATTTTAGTGTCATAAAAGTGTTGATTAAAACAAATCAGGATGTTTGGTGGATGGATTCAGTGTAGATGTTCTGCTGTGTATCGAGGGGTTTATATGAAAGTGGTAGATCTGTCATTCTTTACAAGAGAAAGTTCTGGAATTATTTTCTTTGGGTGACCTCAGGCTACGGTCTTTGACAATTCAGCTACTTTGTTAACAGTCCTACAACTGTCACCTCATGTAACAACTGATTTACTTAACTAAAGGCACATCTCAATATGTGGTCCAGGTGCCTTAGTGTTCCTATAAAAACCTGTGTCCAAACTCAGCATTAAATAGTATCTAATCAGAATAGTGTACAGAGATAAGTTATTGCACCTATTGAAATGTAATGTGTTTTTTAGTGTTTATTCTGTTGCATTAAAAAAGTCACTGTTGCCTATTAGATCAATATCAGTGTGAACACGTCTGATTGGACTAGATCCATGTTGAGGTGAGACACGTCTGATTGGACTAGATCCATGTTGAGGTGAGACACGTCTGATTGGACTAGATCCATGTTGAGGTGAGACACGTCTGATTGGACTAGATCCATGTTGAGAGGGGAGGGGGTAAAGACAATAGGGTGAGAAGAGGAGATGGGGAGAAGAGGAGAAGAGGAGAAGACGAGAGGGGGGAGAAGAAAAAGGAGAAGAAAGGGAGAGAAGAGGAGAGGATAGGGGGAGTAGAGCAGAAGAAAGGGGGAGGAGAGGGGGAGGAGAGAGGAGGAAAGGGGGAGGGGGAGGAGAGGAGAAGAGGGGGAGAAGAGGAGATTGTGAGAAGTGGAGAGGGGGAGAGAGAAGAGGAGTGGAGGGAGAATGAGAGGGGGAGAAGAGGAGAATAGAGTGTCAAAAGAGGAGAAGAGAGGGGCAGAAGTGGGGAAGGGGAGAAGAGGAGAGGGGAGAAGATGAGAGGGGGAGACGGGGAGGAGAGGGAGGAGAGGGAAGAAGAGAAGAGGGGGAGAAGAGGAGAGGTGGAGAAGGGGAGAGGGGGGAGGGGAGAGGTGGAGATGATGAGAGGTGGAGGGGAGAAGAGGAGAATAGAGTGTCAAAAGAGAAGAAGAGAGGGGCAGAAGTGGGGAAGGGGAGAAGAGGAGAGGAGAGGGGAGAAGATGAGAGGGGAGGTGGAGAAGAGGAGAGGGGAGGAGAGGGAAGAAGAGGAGAGGGGGAGAAGAGGAGAGGTGGAGAAGGGGAGAGGGGGAGGGGAGAAGATGAGGGGAGAAGAGGGGGAGAGGAGAGGGGGAGGTGAGAAGAGGGGGAGAAGAGGAGAGGGGGGAGAAGTGGAGAAGAGAGAGGGATAGGGGAGAGGGGAGGGAGAGGAGAGGAGATTGTGAGAAGTGGAGAGGGGGAGAAGAGGTGAATAGAGTATCAAAAGAGAAGAGAGGGGAGATGAGGAGAGGAGAGGGTTGGAGAAGATGAGAGGGTTGGAGAAGATGAGAGGAGAGGGATGTTGAAGAGGAGAGGGGAGAAGAGAAGAGGGAGAGAAGGGGAGAGGTGGATAAGAGAAGAGGAAGAGAAGAGGGGAGGGGAAGGGAGAAGGGGGAGAGAAGAGAAGAGGAGAGGGTGAGAAGCGGAGAATTGAAGAGAGGAGAGGGGGAGAAGAGATGGGGGAAATAGGAGAAGAGAGGGGGAGAAAAGAAGGGTAGAGGTGGAGAAGAGGGGGAGAGAGGGATAGGAGAGAGGGGAGAGGGGAGGGAGAGGAGATTGTGAGAAGTGGAGAGGGGGAGATGTGGTGAATAGACTATCAAAAGAGAAGAGAGGGGAGATGAGGAGAGGAGAGGGTTGGAGAAGAGGAGAGGGGAGAAGAGAAGAGGGAGAGAAGAGGAGAGGTAGAGAAGAGGAGAGGTGGAGAAGAGAAGAGGGGGAGAAGAGGGGAGAAGAGAAGAGGAGAGGGTGAGAAGCGGAGAATTGAAGAGAGGAGAGGAGAAGAGAGGGGGGAAAGAGGAGAAGAGATGGGGAGAAGAGAGGGAGAGAAGAGGGGGAGAAGAGGAGAGGGTTGGAGAAGAGGAGAGGGTTGGAGAAGAGGAGAGGGGTTAGAAGAGAAGAGGAGAGGGGAGGGGAGGAGAGGGTAGGAGAAGATGAGAGGGGGAGAAGAGGAGAGGGTTGGAGAAGAGGAGAGGGGAGAAGAGAAGAGGGAGAGAAGAGGAGAGGTAGAGAAGAGGGGGAGAAGAGGGGAGGGGAGAAGAGGAGAAGAGGACGAAAAGAGGAGAAGTGAGGGGGAGGAGAGGAGAGGGGGAGAAGAATAGGAGAGGGGCGAGAAGATTAGAGGGGCAGATGAGGAGAGGCGGAGGAGAGGAATAAGAGAGGGGGAGAGGAATAGGAGAGGGGGGAGAAGAGGAGAGGAGAGGATAAGAGGAGAGGAGAGGAGAGGAGATGAGGGAGAGGAGTTGGTGGATTATGAAATTTGACCGTCTGACTTGGAAAGGTGGCATCCTATGATGTTGTCATGTTGAAAGTCACTGAGCTCTTCATTAAGGCCATTCTACTGACAATGTTTGTCTATGGAGATTGCATGGCTGAGTGCTTGATTTTATACATTTGTCAGGAAGGGGTGTGGCTGAAATAGAATCCACTAATTTGAAGGGGTGTCCACATACTTTTGTATATATAGTTTATGTACACATAGGTGTTGTTGCACCATACCAACGATAAGCCTGTCTTCCCATCACATCATGAAAGGTCATGTTGATGTTCATTTAACCTCTGTCTCTCTCTTCCTCTGACTCCTCCCTTTCTCCTCTGTCTCTCTCTTCCTCTGACTCCTCCCTTTCTCCTCTGTCTCTCTCTTCCTCTGACTCCTCCCTTTCTCCTCTGTCTCTCTCTTCCTCTGACTCCTCCCTTTCTCCTCTGTCTCTCTCTTCCTCTGACTCCTCCCTTTCTCCTCTGTCTCTCTCTTCCTCTGACTCCTCCCTTTCTCCTTTGTTTCTCTCTATCTCTCTGTCTCTTTCTCTGTCTCTTTCTCCTCTGTCTCTCTTTCTCCTCAGATCTCCAGGCTCAAAGCGTCAGTCCACCAGGTAGGTAGAGTATAAATCTACAGTGATTATAGCAGTTCAATATTAGTCAACTTTATTATCCCATATGGAGAAATTCATGTGTCCATACAAACCATTCTAAAACCCAATAACAAGTAGTGTTTTATGGAACTACTAATACTTGTCAACCACAAAGCATTACTGCTGTTAGAATAACAGAATCACTGTCATCATCTGTCCTCACCACTGTGTTTTCCTCTCTGCTGTTTACAGCTGAATACTCAGTCAGACTGGTGAATGGGACCACTTCCTGTTCTGGGACAGTGGAAGTCTTCAATGAAGGAGAGTGGTCAGGTCTATGTTATTTGTGGTGGAGCATGAGAGAGACTAAGGTTGTGTGTAGAGAGCTGGACTGTGGGAATCCTGTAGCTGAATCTAGAGGAACTCTGATTGAAGATGGAAGAAGAGGAGTCTCACTATTGAGTTGCTATGGAGATGAGTCTTCTATTAGACATTGTGACATCATAGAAGAACCTGGTGTCTGTGATGGTGGATATTATCACCATGTGACCTGTTCAGGTAAGAGTCTGGTCATATTGAGAGATTTATTTGTACATTATACAATATTACCATGTATCATGTTTTATGTGTTTTTATTTCATTTAAATAGAGGGAGAGATGTCAGATGTATTTAAACATTATATTTGTGTTTGTCATATTGGTTTATGGGAGATGTTCATGGGCAGATCATTGTAGTTCAGATGGTACTGAAGTGAAGCTGCCTGATGGATGTCCAGCTGTTTATTTTCTATAAAGTGAAGTGAACTTATTCCTGTCTCCTGCCTGCATTATTCCCAACCCAATCCTGAGTGACTAAGAACCCATTTCTACCTCTTACAGTATCAAACATAGCAAACTATAATCTTTTATCCAACATATTTGTGTTTAGTCCTTGACAGTGTCATCAACAAAACTGATTGAATGTTCAACCAACTCTTTTTCTCCAGAGTCTGTGCGGCTTGTGGATGGAGCTGGTCTCTGCTCTGGGAGAGTGGAGGTGAAGTCCAATCAGTCCTGGGCCTCAGTGTGTGAAGCTGACTTTGACCGGCAGGATGCAGAGGTAGTCTGTGGGGAGCTTGGCTGTGGGGCTCCTGCAGCTCTACAGGGGGGGCTCTATGGAGGAGGTGAGGGTCAGACCTGGGATAAAGAGTTCCAGTGTAAAGGCAAAGAGTCCCTTCTCCTGGACTGTGACACCTCAGACAGAGAAAACAACACCTGCCTACCTGGTAATGCTGTTGGACTCACCTGCTCAGGTAAGAAACAGTTTGTCACTCAATCAACATTGTTTCTCACCTGGAGTGAAGAATATGAGAGACAATATAGGTGTGTTTTAGTGAGAAAATAGTAAGATTACTGTCTCTCTCTTCTTTTCTCAGAGCCTGATGATGTGAGGCTGGTGGGAGGAGGCAGTCGCTGTGCTGGTGGAGTGGAGCGGTACGACCAGGGAGAGTGGAGGACTGTGGGAACTGAGGACAGGAACCAGGAGGATGTAGCTGCAGTAGTGTGTAGACAGCTGGTTTGTGGCTCCACTGTTTCAGTACTACCTGGAAACACCACTAGAGGGTTTGGAGTTGACTGTTCTGGGTCTGAGTCTTCACTGAGGGAGTGTTCCAGAAGATATTATCTCCTTCTTGGACTCACAGTGATCTGCTCAGGTAATAACAAGATATTATAATTATATTCAACTGATTTCCTTCATTCATACAACTTCCTCTGCACCTCTCATGATGACTGTTTAGCTTGTCAGTCTGCTTTACTAAATAGATCACTCAGTCAAGTAGGAATCAAATACAACTTAAATATCCCAGAATGCTTTTGTATTTGAGTGTTATCTCAGTGAACGTCTCTACTCACTACCACTGTCACATGTCATGTTATTGTCATATCTAAATGAGGAAAGTAGTTGAGGAGCTACGTTTTCTTTTTCTCTCCTCTTGTTCCAGATGTCCTGCTTAAGCCCGATATCAACATATGTTGTCTCAGTGACTGTAGGCCCACTACTCATGTTGCCCTGTGAGGGAGGGTGGCTGGCACTGTTACATGCTGATGTTATTGTCATATCTATAGGAAACTAGTTGAAGAGGTTTTTCTTCTTCTCTTTTATTGTTACAGATCTCCTGGTCCAGCCTGATATCTCCCTGACTGACTCAATGGGAGGGGTCTCCAGGGGCCACCAGGGGCCCGAGGTGTTCAGGGGCTACAGCTTCACCATCACCTGCTCCACTCAGCCACAGTACCCAGGAGGCTCCTTCCTCCTCACGTTCACCGGCTCCAACAGAACCCAGACCCAGCCAGCTGTCAATCACTCTGCTGCCTTCCTCTTCCCTGCTGCAGATGACTCCCACCAAGGGAACTACAGCTGTGTTTATGACAATTATGTTTTCTCTCATTACTTCTCCTCTGAGAGTGAGCTCCTCTCCCTCACCATCACAGGTAACTGAACATGAACCAGACTTACAACTTTGTCATTGACAGATTTCCCACAGATCTATGTGATGATGATCAGTCCCCTCATCAAAGGTGTTTCTGTTTGCAGCCTCTCCTCTGCCAGCCTTCATCATCAGACACGTTGTAGTGCTGCTGCTCCTACTGACAGCCATCACCACCTCCTACCTGTACTACAAGGTAAAGACATTTACTCAGACGTTACAAGTCATTTAAACTTAGAGGGAGAGGGTGAGGGGGAGAGGGAGGGAGAGAGAATGTAGATACTAGAGAGTAAATGTCTGACTGTTGGTGCTGTGTCTCCCTAGCCCACCAGGAGGCAGAAGAGAGTGAACAGAGTGAGCAGCATGGATCTTTATGTCAATGCCATGGAGATGGTCTCTCTGAGCTCCAGAGCTGAAGCTGGACCGGGAGAGGAGAGAGCAGCCCAGGGGACGGAGTAGGAGTAGAATGAAGCTGACCCTACATGCTGATCTTAGGTCAGTTTTGTGTTTTAAATCGATGGTCAGCAGTGGACTGGTGTTTAAAATGTGGTGACAAACCTGAAGTGGTTCTAATTTTAATAACAAGTTCAGAATTAGTTTATCTTTCTAGAACCTTGGAAGAAATCTAAAAGGAGTGACTGCAACCACCATTATTCCTTTTAGTTTGGTTTTTACCACCAGGGTAACATGGGGTTCTGGGTAACATGGGGTTTTGGGTAACATGGGGTTCTGGGTAACATGGGGTTCTGGGTAACATGGGGTTTTGGGTAACATGGGGTTTTGGGTAACATGGGGTTTTGGGTAACATGGGGTTTTGGGTAACATGGGGTTTTGGGTAACATGGGGTTTTGGGTAACATGGGGTTCTGGGTAACATGGGGTTTTGGGTAACATGGGGTTTTGGTAACGTGGGGTTTTGGTAACAGGGAGTTTGGTAACAGGGAGTTTGGTAACAGGGAGTTTGGTAACATGGGGTTTTGGGTAACATGGGGTTTTGGTAACATGGGGTTTTGGTAACATGGGGTTCTGGGTAACATGGGGTTCTGGGTAACATGGGGTTTTGGGTAACATGGGGTTTTGGTAACGTGGGGTTTTGGTAACAGGGAGTTTGGTAACATGGGGTTTTGGTAACATGGAGTTTTGGTAACATGGGGTTTTGGGTAACATGGGGTTTTGGGTAACATGGGGTTTCGTAACATGGGGTTTTGGGTAACATGGGGTTTTGGTAACATGGGGTTTTGGGTAACAGGGAGTTTGGTAACATGGGGTTTTAATTATTTGAAGAGAGTAGCTCATTACATCTGACTTGTGTTCCAGAATGTATTGCTTTTTGCTTTTGTCTTAATGTCTTTAGTCTTTGTCTTTATCTTATTTAGTATCTCTTAGAATCTTTATCTTATTTAGTGTCTCTTAGATTCTTTATCTTATTTAGTGTCTCTTAGATTCTTTATCTTATTTAGTGTCTCTTAGATTCTTTATCTTATTTAGTGTCTCTTAGATTCTTTATCTTATTTAGTGTCTCTTAGATTCTTTATCTTATTTAGTGTCTCTTAGATTCTTTATCTTATTTAGTGTCTCTTAGATTCTTTATCTTATTTAGTGTCTCTTAGATTCTTTATCTTATTTAGTGTCTCTTAGATTCTTTATCTTATTTAGTGTCTCTTAGATTCTTTATCTTATTTAGTGTCTCTTAGATTATTTATCTTGAAGTGTCTCCATTATTAGTTCATGTATTATTATAATCATCTGTTCGTTCTTTGTATTTTGAAAAAAATAATAATAAAGGGGTTTGTTGTTGTTGTTTACCTCTCATGATGTTATTGATTATAAATGTTATGATATTGATTATGATGTAGATTATTGTTATGATGTTGTTAGTAGTATATAGATAATGATGTTATTGATTATAAATGTTATGATATTGATTATTGATTATGAAGTAGATTATTGTTATGATGTTGCTCTCTAAACTGCCATGTAATCAACTGAATGCTTTTAATAAAATTACAGGCTGTCAGTCTTGTGTGATTTAATTATTAGACAGACTACAACATACAGTATGAATTAACTGAGATCAGTCTGTGTGATTCTCCTCTTGGACAGATTACAACATACAGTATGAATTAACTGAGATCAGTCTGTGTGATTCCCCTCTTGGACAGATTACAACATACAGTATGAATTAACTGAGATCAGTCTGTGTGATTCCCCTCTTGGACAGACTACAACATACAGTATGAATTAACTGAGATCAGTCTGTGTGATTCCCCTCTTGGACAGACTACAACATACAGTATGAATTAACTGAGATCAGTCTGTGTGATTCCCCTCTTGGACAGACTACAACATACAGTATGAATTAACTGAGATCAGTCTGTGTGATTCCCCTCTTGGACAGACTACAACATACAGTATGAATTAACTGAGGTCAGTCTGTGTGATTCCCCTCTTGGACAGACTACAACATACAGTATGAATTAACTGAGATCAGTCTGTGTGATTCCCCTCTTGGACAGACTACAACATACAGTATGAATTAACTGAGATCAGTCTGTGTGATTCCCCTCTTGGACAGACTACAATATACAGTATGAATTAACTGAGATCAGTCTGTGTGATTCCCCTCTTGGACAGACTACAATATACAGTATGAATTAACTGAGATCAGTCTGTGTGATTCCCCTCTTGGACAGACTACAACATACAGTATGAATTAACTGAGATCAGTCTGTGTGATTCCCCTCTTGGACAGACTACAACATACAGTATGAATTAACTGAGATCTGTCTGTGTGATTCCCCTCTTGGACAGACTACAACATACAGTATGAATTAACTGAGATCAGTCTGACCCTCATAGCAAAGTCCGTGTGTTCAGAACTCTTAAAACATGATCTGACTAGGTAGTGTCCACTCCAGTACATGTGTAGTGTAGGATGTGTGTCTGTGTACTCCAGTACATGTGTAGTGTAGGATGTGTGTCTGTCCACGTGTAGTGTAGGATGTGTGTCTGTGTACTCCAGTACATGTGTAGTGTAGGATGTGTGTCTGTGTACTCCAGTACATGTGTAGTGTAGGATGTGTGTCTGTGTACTCCAGTACATGTGTAGTGTAGGATGTGTGTCTGTGTACTCCAGTACATGTGTAGTGTAGGATGTGTGTCTGTGTACTCCAGTACATGTGTAGTGTAGGATGTGTGTCTGTGTACTCCAGTACATGTGTAGTGTAGGATGTGTGTTGGTGCCTAAAGGGACTCTGTATTTAACACACTTCATCCAGACGACTGTAGAAGCTTCTGTTTTATTGAAGAACAACCGTTGTCTCCATTGAACACAACGTTGTGGTCAAGGTAGTTGTTTTATGATTGACTGAAAGAGGGGGACTTTCAGAGTATTTCTTGATTGGTCAAATGTTGGTTGGCTGAATGTTGGGTCTAGTTGGTTGGTCGTTGGCTTGTTGGCTGAATGTCAGTTTTGTTGAATATAGATCCTTGTTGATAGCCTGTTAGTTCTCATTAGGTTGTATTTTGGTGTTTTTTTGGTTAGACTGGTTCCTAGGAAGAGGAGGCTGAGCTGTAATAGTTTGACATCAGTCTCCTGTTACCTGCTGAGCGAGAGAGAGAGAGAGACACAGACAGAGAGACACAGACAGAGAGAGAGCAGAGACAGAGACAGACAGAGAGACAGAGACAGAGAGACAGAGAGAGAGAGAGAGAGAGAGAGAGAGAGAGAGAGAGAGAGAGAGAGAGAGAGAGAGAGAGAGAGAGAGAGAGTTATTTGCTGTACATACCATCCTAAGACACTATTCCCTATTTGGTGTACTACTTTTGACCAAGTCTCTGGCCAAAGTAGTGTACTATGTAGGGAATAGGCAGCAATTTGGGACGCAGGCCAGCTAAAGTACATCACCAAGCAGTATCTACCTCTGGTACCAAACATCTACATGTAACAGTGTAGTAGGGTTACTCATCACCAAGCAGTATCTACCTCTGGGACCAAACGTCTTCATGTAACAATTTGTGCAGTAGGGTTTCTCATCATGCTGAAACACAAAGCACATAAAACATCTTAGTTCATGAGATACATAGATACACACATATAGATAGATAGATAGATAGATAGTCAGACAGACATACAGAAAGATAGATAGACAGATAGACAGACAGACAGATAGATAGACAGATAGACAGACCTTCCTTCTGCACCCCACCTCCCTCCCTCCCTCACTCCTTCCCCACCCTCCCCCTCCCTGTCTTCGTACCTCAGCATGTTGTCCTGGGGTCAGCTGTCTCTGACACTGTTGATACTATCTTTCTCTCCCCCCTCACTCAACCTTCCCTTCCCTCTCTCCCCTCCCCTTCTCTCCCTGACTCACTCTCTCTCCCCCTTCCCTTCCCTCTCTCCCCTCCCCTTCTCTCCCTGACCTCCCTCTCTCTCCCCCTCCCCCCTCCCCCCTCTGCTATACTCCCCTCCCTCTCAGCTCCCGTTCCTCCCTCCCCCTTCTCTCCCTCATCCTCTTCCCTCCCTCCCTCTCTCTCCATACCTCAGCATGTTGTCCCGGGGTCAACTGTCTCTGACACTGTTGACACTTCAGACACAGAGGGTGGTAGTCCCGCCCCAATGACCTCTTCTTCTCACCTGGACCAATGGGGAGAGAGGATACCAAGGGTTAGAGGTCAAATGTCTGTCATGGACCAATCTGGTTAGAGGATACTCAAATTGTATTTGTCACATGCGCCGAATACAACAGTGAAATGCTGAATACAACAGGTGTAGACCTTACAGTGAAATGCTGAATACAACAGGTGTAGACCTTACAGTGAAATGCTGAATACAACAGGTGTAGACCTTACAGTGAAATGCTGAATACAACAGGTGTAGACCTCACAGTGAAATGCTGAATACAACAGGTGTAGACCTTACAGTGAAATGTTGAATACAACAGGTGTAGACCTCACAGTGAAATGCTGAATACAACAGGTGTAGACCTCACAGTGAAATGCTGAATACAACAGGTGTAGACCTCACAGTGAAATGCTGAATACAACAGGTGTAGACCTCACAGTGAAATGTTGAATACAACAGGTGTGGACCTCACAGTGAAATGCTGAATACAACAGGTGTGGACCTTACAGGTGAAATGCTGAATACAACAGGTGTAGACCTCACAGTGAAATGCTGAATACAACAGGTGTGGACCTCACAGTGAAATGTTGAATTCAACAGCTGTAGACCTCACAGTGAAATGCGAAGGGGGGGACAATGCAAATAGTCTGGGTAGCCATTTGATTAGATGTTCAGGAGTCTTATGGCTTGGGTGTAGAAGATGTTTAGAAGCCTCTTGGACCTAGACTTGGTGCTCCGGAACCGCTTGCCGTGCGGTAGAAGAGAGAACAGTCTTTGACTAGGTTGACTGGAGTCTTTGACCATTTTTATGGCCTTCCTCTGACACCGCCTGGTATAGAGGTCCTGGATGGCAGAAAGCTTGACCCAGTGATGTACTGGGTCATACGCACTACCCTCTGTAGTGTCTTGAAGTCGAAGGCTGAGCAGTTGCCATACCAGGCAGTGAAGCAACCCGTCAGGATGCTCTCGATGGGGCAGCTGTAGAACCTTTTGAGGATATGAGGACCCATGCCAAATCCTTTCAGTCTCCTTTTGTCGTGCCTTCTTCACGACTGTCTTCGTGGGCTTGGACCATGTTAGGATGTTGGTGATGTGGACACCAAGGAACTTGAAGCTCTCAACCTGCTCCACTACAGCCACGTTGATGAGAATGGGGGTGTTCTTTGTCCTCCTTTTCCTGTAGTCCACAGTCATCTCCTTTGTTTTTATCACGTTGAGGGAGAGGTTGTTGTCCTGGCACCACACGGCCAGGTCTCTGACCTCCTCCCTATAGGCTGTCGCACTGTTGTCAGTGATCAGGCCTACCACTGTTGTGTCATCGGCAAACTTAATGATGATGTTGGAGTCATGCCTCGCGGTGCAGTCATGAGTGAACAGGGAGTACAGGAGGGGTCTGAGCACGATCCCCTGAGGGGCCCCCGTTGTGAGGATCAGCATGGCGGATGTGTTGTTACCTACCCTCACCACCTGGGGAGGCCCGTCAGGAAGTCCAGGATCCAGTTGCAGAGGGAGGTGTTTAGTCCCAGGGTCCTTAGCTTAGTGATGAGCTTTGAGGGCACTATGGTGTTGAACGCTGAGCTGTAGTCAATGAATTGCATTCTCACATAGGTGTTCCTTTTGTCCAGGTGGGAAAGGGCAGTGATGAGTGCAGTAGAGATTGCATGTCATGGACCAGTGGGGTTGGAAGATACCAAGGGTTAGAGGTCAAATGGTGTATGCCATTCAGAGAGAGCTCTGCACTGTGACCTGAGAGTTGCTAAGCTACCGGTAATTTACCAAAGTAACTTTGGGAATTTATACTTGAATAACTTTTATAAAATGTATTCCTCTATATGGTGTCTGTGTCCATATTGTCCAACAGACTAATTAATGAAAAAGCATCTAATCAACAACGGCATTATTTTGATGAACTCTATTGACTGATTTAACAACTGAGTTTGGCTCCAACACATTTACAACAAAGACATTTTGACAGTAAAATAAATACAAGTGTTTAAAAAACATTAAGAATATTTCATGCTGAAACTCTCATATTAAACACCAATGATATTTACTGAGTTCAAGGCTTATATTAAGGTTAAGGATTTACAGATTTATGTTATATATTTTAAACCATATTATTTAATTATTGTATATTTGACATGATAATTACAGACTCATGTGATAAGGACACACAGAGGACCAGAGATAATTACAGACCCATGTGATAAGACCACACATAGGGACAGAGATAATTACAGACTCATGTGATAAGGACACACAGAGGACCAGAGATAATTACAGACCCATGTGATAAGGCCACACATAGGGACAGAGATAATTACAGACTCATGTGATAAGGACACACAGAGGACCAGAGATAATTACAGACTCATATGATAAGACCACACAGAGGGCCAGAGATAATTACAGACTCATGTGATAAGGACACACAGAGGGCCAGAGATAATTACAGACTCATGTGATAAGGACACACAGAGGGCCAGAGATAATTACAGACTCATGTGATAAGATCACACAGAGGGCCAGAGATAATTACAGACTCATGTGATAAGACCACACAGAGGACCAGAGATAATTACAGACTCATGTGATAAGACCACACAGAGGGCCAGAGATAATTACAGACTCATGTGATAAGGACACACAGAGGACCAGAGATAATTACAGACTCATGTGATAAGACCACACAAAGGGCCAGAGATAATTACAGACTCATGTGATAAGGCCACACAGAGGGCCAGAGATAATTACAGACTCATGTGATAAGACCACACAGAGGGCCAGAGATAATTACAGACTCGTGTGATAAGGCCACACAGAGGACCAGAGATAATTACAGACTCATGTGATAAGGACACACAGAGGGCCAGAGATAATTACAGACTCGTGTGATAAGGCCACACAGAGGGCCAGAGATAATTACAGACTCATGTGATAAGGACACACAGAGGACCAGAGATAATTACAGACTCATGTGATAAGACCACACAGAGGGCCAGAGATAATTACAGACTCATGTGATAAGGCCACACAGAGGGCCAGAGATAATTACAGACTCATGTGATAAGACCACACAGAGGGCCAGAGATAATTACAGACTCGTGTGATAAGGCCACACAGAGGGCCAGAGATAATTACAGACTCATGTGATAAGGACACACAGAGGGCCAGAGATAATTACAGACTCGTGTGATAAGGCCACACAGAGGGCCAGAGATAATTACAGACTCATGTGATAAGGACACACAGAGGGCCAGAGATAATTACAGACTCATGTGATAAGACCACACAGAGGGCCAGAGATAATTACAGACTCATGTGATAAGGACACACAGAGGGCCAGAGATAATTACAGACTCATGTGATAAGGACACACAGAGGGCCAGAGATAATTACAGACTCATGTGATAAGACCACACAGAGGGCCAGAGATAATTACAGACTCATGTGATAAGGACACACAGAGGACCAGAGATAATTACAGACTCATGTGATAAGGACACACAGAGGGCCAGAGATAATTACAGACTCATGTGATAAGGACACACAGAGGACCAGAGATAATTACAGACTCATGTGATAAGACTACACAGAGGGAAAGAGATAACTACAGACTCATGTGATAAGGCCACACAGAGGACCAGAGATAATTACAGACTCATGTGATAAGACCACACAGAGGGCCAGAGATAATTACAGACTCATGTGATAAGGCCACACAGAGGGACAGAGATAATTACAGACTCATGTGATAAGGCCACACAGAGGACCAGAGATAATTACAGACTCATGTGATAAGGCCACACAGAGGACCAGAGATAATTACAGACTCATGTGATAAGGACACACAGAGGGCCAGAGATAATTACAGACTCATGTGATAAGGACACACAGAGGGCCAGAGATAACTACAGACTCATGTGATAAGGCCACACAGAGGACCAGAGATAATTACAGACTCATGTGATAAGACTACACAGAGGGAAAGAGATAATTACAGACTCATGTGATAAGACCACACAGAGGGCCAGAGATAATTACAGACTCGTGATACTCTGAAGTACCCAAAAAGGCCACTAAGCCAGGTTAGACTATAGGAACCCAGCCTCTTAAGGAAAGGAAGCCAGGTTAGACTATAGGAACCCAGCCTCTGAAGGAAAGGAAGCCAGGTTAGACTATTGGAACCCAGCCTCTGAAGGAAAGGAAGCCAGGTTAGACTATAGGAACCCAGCCTCTGAAGGAAAAGAGACCAGTTTAGGGTGTTGGAACTTATCCCAGGATGAAAAGAAGGCTGGTTAGAAAGGAAAGGACACCAGGTTAGACTATTGGAACCCAGCCAGTGAAGGAAAATAGACCAGTTTAGGGTGTTGGAACTTATCCCAGGATGAAAAGAAGGCTGGTTAGAAAGGAAAGGACACCAGGTCAGAGTATTGGAGAGGAGCCGGTGTGTTAGAGAACAGTCTGCTTCCTCAGAGAAGACACTTCCTGTTGTCTGTGTGTGAGTCATGACAGACTGTTCAGAGCATGGAGACACACACACACACACACACACACACACACACACACACACACACACACACACACACACACACACACACACACACACACACACACACACACACACACACACACACACACACACACACACACACACACACACACACACACTCACACACACACACACACACACACACACACACACACACACACACACACACACACACACACACACACACACACACACACACACACACACTCACACACACACATACACACACACACACACACACACACACACACACACACACACACACACACACACACACACACACACACACACACACACACACACACTGACATACACACAAACACACACACAATAGGAAAGGTATAACGATTGAGTTTAGAAAAGATTTGCGAGCGAACGATGCCTCTCAAAAACCTGCCCTAACAATCTAGCAACTATTCCATAATTCTATGGCATCTCTGACCAACTGTGTTACACTGCAAACACACACACACACACACCACTCACCAAAGTAGACGGGTTTCCCACAGATGGGACAGTAGCCCACCATGATAGATGATATTCCTGACACTGTTATTTAGCAGACAGGAAGTGTGTACGTAGAGAGAGTGAGATGGAGAAAGTGTGTGTAGAGAGAGAATGTGTGTGTGAGAGAGTATGTAGAGAAAAGGTGTGTGTGTGTCAGAGAGATGTACAGGAAATAGGTTCAACTCTGTGAATGTGGCGTGTTGTGATGACAGAACCAGGATGTGGTGAGTACCTTGTCACAGCAAGACAAAGCAACATCACTTCAAAATAAAATACTAGATCAACACATTGGTGTCACTGGTAAAACGAAATATACATACAACTAGAAAGATATGAAACATAGAACTAGAAAGATATGAAACATAGAACTAGAAAGATGTGATATATAGAACTAGAAAGATATGATACATAGAACTAGAAAGATGTGATACATAGAACTAGAAAGATATGATACATAGAACTAGAAAGATATGATACATAGAACTAGAAAGATATGATACATAGAACTAGAAATATATGATACATAGAACTAGAAAGATATGATAGATAGAACTAGAAAGATATGATAGATAGAACTAGAAAGACATGATACATAGAACTAGAAGGATATGATACATAGAACTAGAAAGATGATACATAGAACTAGAAATATATATTACATAGAACTAGAAATGTATGATAGATAGAACTAGAAAGACATGATACATAGAAAAATAATAACCTTTAGATAGAAGTTGATTAAAGATATGTCTATTCTGGACTGTTATGACTGAACAGAACATCAGGTGGGACTAGATCTGGACTGTAATGACTGAACAGAACATCAGGTGGACTAGATCTGGACTGTAATGACTGAACAGAACATCAGGTGGACTAGATCTGGACTGTAATGACTGAACAGAACATCAGGTGGGACTAGATCTGGACTGTAATGACTGAACAGAACATCAGGTGGGACTAGATCTGGACTGTAATGACTGAACAGAACATCAGGTGGACTAGATCTGGACTGTAATGACTGAACAGAACATCAGGTGGACTAGATCTGGACTGTAATGACTGAACAGAACATCAGGTGGGACTAGATCTGGACTGTAATGACTGAACAGAACATCAGGTGGACTAGATCTGGACTGTAATGACTGAACAGAACATCAGGTGGACTAGATCTGGACTGTAATGACTGAACAGAACATCAGGTGGGACTAGATCTGGACTGTTGAACAGAACATCAGGTGGGACTAGATCTGGACTGTTATGACTGAACAGAACATCAGGTGGGACTAGATCTGGACTGTAATGACTGAACAGAACATCAGGTGGACTAGATCTGGACTGTTGAACAGAACATCAGGTGGGACTAGATCTGGACTGTTGAACAGAACATCAGGTGGACTAGATCTGGACTGTAATGACTGAACAGAACATCAGGTGGGACTAGATCTGGACTGTTGAACAGAACATCAGGTGGGACTAGATCTGGACTGTTATGACTGAACAGAACATCAGGTGGGACTAGAGCTGGACTGTAATGACTGAACAGAACATCAGGTGGGACTAGATCTGGACTGTTATGACTGAACAGAACATCAGGTGGGACTAGATCTGGACTGTTATGACTGAACAGAACATCAGGTGAGACTAGATCTGGACTGTTGAACAGAACATCAGGTGGGACTAGATCTGGACTGTTGAACAGAACATCAGGTGGGACTAGATCTGGACTGTTGAACAGAACATCAGGTGGGACTAGATCTGGACTGTTGAACAGAACATCAGGTGGGACTAGATCTGGACTGTTGAACAGAACATCAGGTGGGACTAGATCTGGACTGTAATGACTGAACAGAACATCAGGTGGGACTAGATCTGGACTGTTGAACAGAACATCAGGTGGGACTAGATCTGGACTGAAATGACTGAACAGAACATCAGGTGGGACTAGATCTGGACTGTTATGACTGAACAGAACATCAGGTGGGACTAGATCTGGACTGTTGAACAGAACATCAGGTGGGACTAGATCTGGACTGTTGAACAGAACATCAGGTGGGACTAGATCTGGACTGTAATGACTGAACAGAACATCAGGTGGGTCTAGATCTGGACTGTTATGACTGAACAGAACATCAGGTGAGACTAGATCTGGACTGTTGAACAGAACATCAGGTGGGACTAGATCTGGACTGTTATGACTGAACAGAACATCAGGTGGACTAGATCTGGACTGTAATGACTGAACAGAACATCAGGTGAGACTAGATCTGGACTGTTGAACAGAACATCAGGTGGGACTAGATCTGGACTGTTATGACTGAACAGAACATCAGGTGGGACTAGATCTGGACTGTTGAACAGAACATCAGGTGGGACTAGATCTGGACTGTTATGACTGAACAGAACATCAGGTGGGACTAGATCTGGACTGTTATGACTGAACAGAACATCAGGTGGGACTAGATCTGGACTGTTGAACAGAACATCAGGTGGGACTAGATCTGGACTGTTATGACTGAACAGAACATCAGGTGGGACTAGATCTGGACTGTTATGACTGAACAGAACATCAGGTGGACTAGATCTGGACTGTTGAACAGAACATCAGGTGGGACTAGATCTGGACTGTTGAACAGAACATCAGGTGGGACTAGATCTGGACTGTTATGACTGAACAGAACATCAGGTGGGACTAGATCTGGACTGTTATGACTGAACAGAACATCAGGTGGACTAGATCTGGACTGTTATGACTGAACAGAACATCAGGTGGGACTAGATCTGGACTGTTATGACTGAACAGAACATCAGGTGGGACTAGATCTGGACTGTTATGACTGAACAGAACATCAGGTGGGACTAGATCTGGACTGTTATGACTGAACAGAACATCAGGTGGGACTAGATCTGGACTGTTATGACTGAACAGAACATCAGGTGAGACTAGATCTGGACTGTTGAACAGAACATCAGGTGGGACTAGATCTGGACTGTTGAACAGAACATCAGGTGGGACTAGATCTGGACTGTTGAACAGAACATCAGGTGGGACTAGATCTGGACTGTTGAACAGAACATCAGGTGGGACTAGATCTGGACTGTAATGACTGAACAGAACATCAGGTGGGACTAGATCTGGACTGTTGAACAGAACATCAGGTGGGACTAGATCTGGACTGTAATGACTGAACAGAACATCAGGTGGGACTAGATCTGGACTGTTGAACAGAACATCAGGTGGGACTAGATCTGGACTGTTATGACTGAACAGAACATCAGGTGGACTAGATCTGGACTGTAATGACTGAACAGAACATCAGGTGAGACTAGATCTGGACTGTTATGACTGAACAGAACATCAGGTGGACTAGATCTGGACTGTAATGACTGAACAGAACATCAGGTGGGACTAGATCTGGACTGTTGAACAGAACATCAGGTGGGACTAGATCTGGACTGTTGAACAGAACATCAGGTGGGACTAGATCTGGACTGTTGAACAGAACATCAGGTGGGACTAGATCTGGACTGTTATGACTGAACAGAACATCAGGTGGGACTAGATCTGGACTGTTGAACAGAACATCAGGTGGGACTAGATCTGGACTGTTGAACAGAACATCAGGTGGGACTAGATCTGGACTGTTATGACTGAACAGAACATCAGGTGGACTAGATCTGGACTGTAATGACTGAACAGACCATCAGGTGGGACTAGATCTGAACTGTTGAACAGAACATCAGGTGGGACTAGATCTGGACTGTTATGACTGAACAGAACATCAGGTGGACTAGATCTGGACATTAATGACTGAACAGAACATCAGGTGGGACTAGATCTGGGCTGTTGAACAGAACATCAGGTGGGACTAGATCTGGACTGTTGAACAGAACATCAGGTGGGACTAGATCTGGACTGTTGAACAGAACATCAGGTGTGACTAGATCTGGACTGTTATGACTGAACAGAACATCAGGTGGGACTAGATCTGGACTGTAATGACTGAACAGAACATCAGGTGGGACTAGATCTGGACTGTTGAACAGAACATCAGGTGGGACTAGATCTGGACTGTAATGACTGAACAGAACATCAGGTGGGACTAGATCTGGACTGTAATGACTGAACAGAACATCAGGTGGGACTAGATCTGGACTGTAATGACTGAACAGAACATCAGGTGGGACTAGATCTGAACTGTAATGACTGAACAGAACATCAGGTGGGACTAGATCTGGACTGTTGAACAGAACATCAGGTGGGACTAGATCTGAACTGTAATGACTGAACAGAACATCAGGTGGGACTAGATCTGGACTGTTATGACTGAACAGAACATCAGGTGGGACTAGATCTGGACTGTTGAACAGAACATCAGGTGGGACTAGATCTGGACTGTTATGACTGAACAGAACATCAGGTGGGACTAGATCTGGACTGTAATGACTGAACAGAACATCAGGTGGACTAGATCTGGACTGTAATGACTGAACAGAACATCAGGTGGGACTAGATCTGGACTGTTGAACAGAACATCAGGTGGGACTAGATCTGGACTGTAATGACTGAACAGAACATCAGGTGGGACTAGATCTGGACTGTAATGACTGAACAGAACATCAGGTGGGACTAGATCTGGACTGTAATGACTGAACAGAACATCAGGTGGGACTAGATCTGAACTGTAATGACTGAACAGAACATCAGGTGGGACTAGATCTGGACTGTTGAACAGAACATCAGGTGGGACTAGATCTGAACTGTAATGACTGAACAGAACATCAGGTGGGACTAGATCTGGACTGTTGAACAGAACATCAGGTGGGACTAGATCTGGACTGTAATGACTGAACAGAACATCAGGTGGGACTAGATCTGGACTGTTATGACTGAACAGAACATCAGGTGGACTAGATCTGGACTGTAATGACTGAACAGAACATCAGGTGAGACTAGATCTGGACTGTTATGACTGAACAGAACATCAGGTGGGACTAGATCTGGACTGTTATGACTGAACAGAACATCAGGTGGGACTAGATCTGGACTGTAATGACTGAACAGAACATCAGGTGGGACTAGATCTGGACTGTTGAACAGAACATCAGGTGGGACTAGATCTGGACTGTAATGACTGAACAGAACATCAGGTGGGTCTAGATCTGGACTGTTATGACTGAACAGAACATCAGGTGAGACTAGATCTGGACTGTTGAACAGAACATCAGGTGGGACTAGATCTGGACTGTTGAACAGAACATCAGGTGGGACTAGATCTGGACTGTAATGACTGAACAGAACATCAGGTGAGACTAGATCTGGACTGTTGAACAGAACATCAGGTGGGACTAGATCTGGACTGTAATGACTGAACAGAACATCAGGTGGGACTAGATCTGGACTGTTGAACAGAACATCAGGTGGGACTAGATCTGGACTGTTGAACAGAACATCAGGTGGGACTAGATCTGGACTGTTATGACTGAACAGAACATCAGGTGAGACTAGATCTGGACTGTTGAACAGAACATCAGGTGGGACTAGATCTGGACTGTTGAACAGAACATCAGGTGGGACTAGATCTGGACTGTTGAACAGAACATCAGGTGGGACTAGATCTGGACTGTTATGACTGAACAGAACATCAGGTGGGACTAGATCTGGACTGTTATGACTGAACAGAACATCAGGTGGGACTAGATCTGGACTGTTATGACTGAACAGAACATCAGGTTGGACTAGATCTGGACTGTTATGACTGAACAGAACATCAGGTGGGACTAGATCTGGACTGTTATGACTGAACAGAACATCAGGTGGGACTAGATCTGGACTGTTATGACTGAACAGAACATCAGGTGGGACTAGATCTGGACTGTTATGACTGAACAGAACATCAGGTGAGACTAGATCTGGACTGTTGAACAGAACATCAGGTGGGACTAGATCTGGACTGTTGAACAGAACATCAGGTGGGACTAGATCTGGACTGTTGAACAGAACATCAGGTGGGACTAGATCTGGACTGTTATGACTGAACAGAACATCAGGTGGGACTAGATCTGGACTGTTGAACAGAACATCAGGTGGGACTAGATCTGGACTGTAATGACTGAACAGAACATCAGGTGGGACTAGATCTGGACTGTTGAACAGAACATCAGGTGGGACTAGATCTGGACTGTAATGACTGAACAGAACATCAGGTGGGACTAGATCTGGACTGTTGAACAGAACATCAGGTGGGAATAGATCTGGACTGTAATGACTGAACAGAACATCAGGTGGGACTAGATCTGGACTGTTGAACAGAACATCAGGTGGGACTAGATCTGGACTGTTATGACTGAACAGAACATCAGGTGGGACTAGATCTGGACTGTTATGACTGAACAGAACATCAGGTGGACTAGATCTGGACTGTAATGACTGAACAGAACATCAGGTGAGACTAGATCTGGACTGTTGAACAGAACATCAGGTGGGACTAGATCTGGACTGTTATGACTGAACAGAACATCAGGTGGGACTAGATCTGGACTGTTATGACTGAACAGAACATCAGGTGGACTAGATCTGGACTGTAATGACTGAACAGAACATCAGGTGGGACTAGATCTGGACTGTTGAACAGAACATCAGGTGGGACTAGATCTGGACTGTTGAACAGAACATCAGGTGGGACTAGATCTGGACTGTTGAACAGAACATCAGGTGGGACTAGATCTGGACTGTTATGACTGAACAGAACATCAGGTGGGACTAGATCTGGACTGTTGAACAGAACATCAGGTGGGACTAGATCTGGACTGTTATGACTGAACAGAACATCAGGTGGACTAGATCTGGACTGTAATGACTGAACAGACCATCAGGTGGGACTAGATCTGAACTGTTGAACAGAACATCAGGTGGGACTAGATCTGGACTGTTATGACTGAACAGAACATCAGGTGGACTAGATCTGGACTGTAATGACTGAACAGAACATCAGGTGGGACTAGATCTGGACTGTTGAACAGAACATCAGGTGGGACTAGATCTGGACTGTTATGACTGAACAGAACATCAGGTGGGACTAGATCTGGACTGTTATGACTGAACAGAACATCAGGTGGACTAGATCTGGACTGTAATGACTGAACAGAACATCAGGTGGGACTAGATCTGAACTGTTGAACAGAACATCAGGTGGGACTAGATCTGGACTGTTATGACTGAACAGAACATCAGGTGGGACTAGATCTGGACTGTTATGACTGAACAGAACATCAGGTGGACTAGATCTGGACTGTAATGACTGAACAGAACATCAGTTGGGACTAGATCTGGACTGTTGAACAGAACATCAGGTGGGACTAGATCTGGACTGTTATGACTGAACAGAACATCAGGTGGACTAGATCTGGACTGTAATGACTGAACAGAACATCAGGTGGGACTAGATCTGAACTGTTGAACAGAACATCAGGTGGGACTAGATCTGGACTGTAATGACTGAACAGAACATCAGGTGGACTAGATCTGGACTGTTATGACTGAACAGAACATCAGGTGGACTAGATCTGGACTGTAATGACTGAACAGAACATCAGGTGGGACTAGATCTGGACTGTAATGACTGAACAGAACATCAGGTGGACTAGATCTGGACTGTAATGACTGAACAGAACATCAGGTGGACTAGATCTGGACTGTAATGACTGAACAGAACATCAGGTGGGACTAGATCTGGACTGTAATGACTGAACAGAACATCAGGTGGACTAGATCTGGACTGTAATGACTGAACAGAACATCAGGTGGACTAGATCTGGACTGTAATGACTGAACAGAACATCAGGTGGACTAGATCTGGACTGTAATGACTGAACAGAACATCAGGTGGACTAGATCTGGACTGTAATGACTGAACAGAACATCAGGTGGGACTAGATCTGGACTGTAATGACTGAACAGAACATCAGGTGGACTAGATCTGGACTGTAATGACTGAACAGAACATCAGGTGGACTAGATCTGGACTGTAATGACTGAACAGAACATCAGGTGGACTAGATCTGGACTGTAATGACTGAACAGAACATCAGGTGGGACTAGATCTGGACTGTTGAACAGAACATCATGTGGGACTAGATCTGAACTGTTGAACAGAACATCAGGTGGGACTAGATCTGGACTGTTGAACAGAACATCAGGTGGGACTAGATCTGGACTGTTGAACAGAACATCAGGTGGGACTAGATCTGGACTGTTGAACAGAACATCATGTGGGACTAGATCTGGACTGTTGAACAGAACATCAGGTGGGACTAGATCTGGACTGTTGAACAGAACATCAGGTGGGACTAGATCTGGACTGTAATGACTGAACAGAACATCAGGTGGGACTAGATCTGGACTGTTGAACAGAACATCATGTGGGACTAGATCTGAACTGTTGAACAGAACATCAGGTGGGACTAGATCTGGACTGTTGAACAGAACATCAGGTGGGACTAGATCTGAACTGTTGAACAGAACATCAGGTGGGACTAGATCTGGACTGTTGAACAGAACATCATGTGGGACTAGATCTGGACTGTTGAACAGAACATCAGGTGGGACTAGATCTGGACTGTTGAACAGAACATCAGGTGGGACTAGATCTGGACTGTTGAACAGAACATCAGGTGGGACTAGATCTGGACTGTTGAACAGAACATCAGGTGGGACTGTCTTCTCTTGAGAGCCTGTTCTGCCTTTCTCAATAGCAAGGCTATGCTCACTGTGTCTTTACATAGTCAAAGCTTTCCTTCCTTTTGGGTCAGTACCAGTGGTCAGGTATTCCTTCACTGTGTAGTCTCTGTTTAGGGCCAAATAGCATTCTAGTTTGCTCTTTTTTTTTGTCAATTCCAATGTGTAAAATAATTATCTTTATGATTTGGTTTGGTCTAATTGTGTTGCTGTCTTGGGGCTCTGTGGGGTCCGTTTGTGTTTGTGAACAGAGCCCCAGGACCAGATTGCTTAGGGGACTCTTCTCCAGGTTCATCTCACACATTTCAGTTGAAGACATTCTGTTGTACAACTGACTAGGTATCTCCCCTTTCCTCTCTGTAGGTGATGGCTTTGTTATGGAAGGTTTGGGAATCGCTTCCTTTTAGGTGGTTGTAGAATTTAACGTCTCTTTTCTGGATTTTGATAATTAGCGGGTATCGGCCTAATTCTGCTCTGCGTGCATTATTTGGTGTTTTACGTTGTACACTCAGGATATTTTTGCAAAATCCAGAGTCTCAATTTGGTGTTTGACCAATTTTGTGAACTCTTGGTTGGCTCTCTCTTCTCTCATTCCTCTCTCTGTTTCCTCTCCTCTCTTCTCTCTCTCCTCTCTCTCTTTCTTCTCCTCTCTTCTCTCTCCTCTCTGTTTCTCTCCTCTCTTCTCTCTCTCCTCTCTCTCTTTCTTCTCCTCTCTTCTCTCTCCTCTCTCTGTTTCTCTCCTCTCTTCTTTCTCTCCCCTCTCTCTTTTTTCTCCTCTCTTCTCTCCTCTCTCTGTTTCCTCTCCTCTCTTCTCTCTCTCCCCTCTCTCTTTCTTCTCCTCTCTTCTCTCCTCTCTCTGTTTCCTCTCCTCTCTTCTCTCTCTCCCCTCTCTCTTTCTTCTCCTCCCTTCTCTCCTCTCTGTTTCCTCTCCTCTCGTCTCTCTCTCCCCTCTCTCTTTCTTCTCCTCCCTTCTCTCCTCTCTCTGTTTCCTCTCCTCTCTTCTCTCTCTCCCCTCTCTGTTTCCTCTCCTCTCTTCTCTCTCTCCCCTCTCTGTTTCCTCTCCTCTCTTCTCTCTCTCCCCTCTCTGTTTCCTCTCCTCTCTTCTCTCTCCTCTCTCTGTTTCTCTCCTCTCTTCTCTCTCTCCCCTCTCTCTTTCTTCTCCTCCCTTCTCTCCTCTCTCTGTTTCCTCTCCTCTCTTCTCTCTCTCCCCTCTCTCTTTCTTCTCCTCTCTTCTCTCTCCTCTCTCTGTTTCTCTCCTCTCTTCTTTCTCTCCCCTCTCTCTTTTTTCTCCTCTCTTCTCTCCTCTCTCTGTTTCCTCTCCTCTCTTCTCTCTCTCCCCTCTCTCTTTCTTCTCCTCCCTTCTCTCCTCTCTGTTTCCTCTCCTCTCTTCTCTCTCTCCCCTCTCTCTTTCTTCTCCTCCCTTCTCTCCTCTCTCTGTTTCCTCTCCTCTCTTCTCTCTCTCCCCTCTCTGTTTCCTCTCCTCTCTTCTCTCTCTCCCCTCTCTGTTTCCTCTCCTCTCTTCTCTCTCTCCCCTCTCTGTTTCCTCTCCTCTCTTCTCTCTCCTCTCTCTGTTTCTCTCCTCTCTTCTCTCTCTCCCCTCTCTCTTTCTTCTCCTCCCTTCTCTCCTCTCTCTGTTTCCTCTCCTCTCTTCTCTCTCTCCCCTCTCTCTTTCTTCTCCTCTCTCTCTCCTCTCTTTGTTTCTCTCCTCTCCCTCTCTCTACAGCTGGTGAGGACATGGTAGTGTCTGCCCCTCCCCCACCGTTTGAACAAGCCAATGGTAGAGGACGTCAACAGACCCCTCTTCTCCCTCCCTCCGCCCCCTCCCCTCCCCCCACCACATCCATCTCTATTCCCATCCCCCCAGAGCCCTATGACACTCCACCCCCAACCCCATATCATTCTAGTCCTCTACCTCTAACCCACTTACCAATCCCCCTTGCCCCACCACCCTACACCCCAAATACCCACGAGACTCCCCATCACACCCCTCTCACTGATCTCTCTCTTCCCTCTGTCCACGCTTTCTCTCTCTCCTGTCTCCTCTTCCTCTAGTCCCCTCCTCTCTCTCCCCTTTCTCTCTCTCCTCCTTTCTCTCTCTCCTGTCTCCTCTTCCTCTAGTCCCCTCCTCTCTCTCCCCTTTCTCTCTCTCCTCCTTTCTCTCTCTCCTGTCTCCTCTTCCTCTAGTCCCCTCCTCTCTCTCCCCTTTCTCTCTCTTCTCCTTTCTCTCTCTCCTGTCTCCTCTTCCTCTAGTCCCCCTCCTCTCTCTCCCCTTTCTCTCTCTCCTGTCTCCTCTTCCTCTAGTCCCATCCTCTCTCTCCCCTTTCTCTCTCTTCTCCTTTCTCTCCCCACCCCTCGTCCCCAATCTCTCTCTCTCCCCATTTCTCTCTCTCCTGTCTCCTCTTCCTCTCTCTCCCCTCCTCTCGTCCACAATCTCTCTCTCTCCCCATTTCTCTCTCCCCCTTTCTCTCTCCCCTCCTCTCTCTCCCCTATCTCTCTCTCTCCCTTTCTCTCTCCTCTCTCCCCCTCTCCTCTGCAGCCTCATCTTATGAATATCGGTAGTACACTGGGTGAAGACTTGATCCTTCACGCCTGTCTACGGACGCAGGCTGCCACAGCACATTACTGTGTGTGTGTTTCTGTGTTTTGTGCGTGTGTGTGTGTGTGTATGTGTGTCTGTGTCGTCTGTGTCGTCTGTGTCGTCTGTGTCTGCGTGTGCGTGTGTGTGTGTGTGTGTGTGGAGAGAGGGGGATGTATGTGAAATAAGAAGACAAACCCAAAGAGGAACAAGGAGGTGAGATGTGTGTCTGTGTGGGTTTCACACAACCCATCCTGACATACACACACACACACACACACACACACACACACACACACACACACACACACACACACACACACACACACACACACACACACACACACACACACACACACACACACACACACACACACACACATATACACACTCCCAATATGCGTATGATCAGGGGTTAGCAGGGGTGTGATGGGGAGTCTCGCAGTGTTATGGAAAATTCAAGGAATTCACATAGGAATATTTAAATATTTAATGGAATGTATTCCTGAACAAATCAGAACAATAAATGTTTACATAGATACATACAGTACATAGTCTACACTGCATATTGATGTAGGATATATTACCCACCCTATTACCATATATTGATGTAGGCTATATTACCCACTATATTACTGTGTATTGATGTAGGCTATATTACCCACTATATTACTGTACATTACTACAGTATATTGATGTAGGCTATATTACCCACTATATTACTGTACATTACTACAGTATTTTGATGTAGGCCATATTACCCACTATATTATTGTGTATTGATGTAGGCTATATTACCCACTATATTACTGTACATTACTACAGTATATTGATGTAGGCTATATTACCCACTATATTACTGTATATTGATGTAGGATATATTACCCACTATATTACTGTATATTGATGTAGGCTATATTACCCACTATATTACTGTATAGTGTTACAGTATATTGATATAGGATATATTACCCACTATATTATTGTGTATTGATGTAGGCTATATTACCCACTATATTACTGTATATTGATGTAGGCTATATTACCCACTGTATTACTGTACATTACTACAGTATATTGATGTAGGCTATATTACCCACTATATTACTGTATATTGATGTAGGATATATTACCCACTATATTACTGTATATTGATGTAGGCTATATTACCCACTATATTACTGTATATTGCTACAGTATATCGATTTAGGCTATATTACCCACTATATTACTGTACATTGATGTACGCTATATTACCCACTATATTACTGTATATTGATGTAGGCTATATTACCCACTATATTACTGTATATTGATGAAGGCTATATTACCCACTATATTACGGTATATTGATGAAGGCTATATTACCCACTATATTACAGTATATTGATGTAGGCTATATTACCCACTATATTACTGTATATTGATGTAGGATATATTACCCACTATATTACTGTACATTACTACAGTATATTGATGTAGGCTATATTACCCACTATATTACTGTACATTACTACAGTATTTTGATGTAGCCTACAATAACTACTATTTTACTGTACATATCTTCAGTAGATTGATGTAGGCTATATTACCCACTATATTACTGTGTATTGCTACAGTATATCGATTTAGGCTATATTACCCACTATATTATTGTGTATTGCTACTGTATATCGATTTAGGCTATATTACCCACTATATTACTGTGTATTGCTACTGTATATCGATTTAGGCTATATTACCCACTATATTACTGTGTATTGCTACAGTATATCGATTTAGGCTATATTACCCACTATATTATTGTGTATTGCTACTGTATATCGATTTAGGCTATATTACCCACTATATTACTGTGTATTGCTACTGTATATCGATTTAGGCTATATTACCCACTATATTACTGTGTATTGCTACAGTATATCGATTTAGGCTATATTACCCACTATATTATTGTGTATTGCTACTGTATATCGATTTAGGCTATATTACCCACTATATTACTGTACATTACTACAGTATATCGATTTAGGCTATATTACCCACTATGTTACTGTACATATCTACTGTATATCGATTTAGGCTATATTACCCACTATGTTACTGTACATATCTACTGTATATCGATTTAGGCTATATTACCCACTGTATTACTGTACATTATTATATATTAATATATATATATCTATTATATAGCACTATATTACATAATGCTGTCCTGAAAAGTCTCTATTGAAATGTTTTACATTTCTGTATAAGTAATGCATAATACAATCAATAAATTCAAATCAAATGAAACTTTATTAGTCACATGCGCCAAATACAACAAGTGTAGACCTTACCGCGAAATGCTTCCTTACAAGCCCGTAACCAACAGTGCAGTTCAAGAAAGAGTTAATAATAATATTTATGAAGAGCTCAGTGACTTTCAACGTGGCACCGCCATAGGACGCCACCTTTCAACGTGGCACCGCCATAGGACGCCACCTTTCCAACAAGTCATTTCATAAAAGTTCTGCCCTGCTAGAGCTTCCCCGGTCAACTGTAAGTCCTGTCATTGTGAAGTAGAAATGTCTAGGAGCAACAACGGCTCAGTGCGAAATGGTAGGCCACACAAGCTCACCGAATGGGACTGCCGAGTGCTGAAGCGTGCAGCGTGTAAAAATCGTCTGTCCTCGGTTGCAACATTCACTACAGAATTCCAAACTGCCTCTGGAAGCAACATCAGCCCAAGAGCTTCATGAAATGGGTTTCCATGGCAGAGTAGCACACAAGCCTAAGATCACCATGCGCAATGCCAAGCGTCGGCTGGAGTGGTGTACAGCTTGCCGCCAATGGACTCTGGAGCAGTGGAAATGCGTTCTCTGGAGTGATGATGCTTCACCACTAAACGAAATAGTAGTTACATGCAGAGTGCCAACTGTAAAGTTTGGTGGAGTAGGAATAATGGTCTGGGGCTGTTCTTCATGGTTCGGGCCCCTTAGTTCCAGTGAAGGGAAATCTTAAGGCTACAGCATAACAATGACATTCTAGAAGATTCTGTGCGTCCAACTTTGTGGCAACAGTTTGGGGAAGGCCCTTCCTGTTTCATTTACATTTACATTTAAGTCATTTAGCAGACGCTCTTATCCAGAGCGACTTACAAGTTGGTGCATTCACCTTATGATATCCAGTGGAACAACCACTTTACAATAGTGCATCTAACTCTTTAAAAAGGGGGGGTGGGGGGGATAGAAGGATTACTTTATCCTATCCTAGGTATTCCTTAAAGAGGTGGTGTTTCAGGTGTTTCCGGAAGGTGGTGATTGACTCCGCTGACCTGGCGTCGTGGGGGAGTTTGTTCCACCATTGGGGTGCCAGAGCAGCGAACAGTTTTGACTGGGCTGAGCGGGAGCTGTACTTCCTCAGAGGTAGGGAGGCGAGCAGGCCAGAGGTGGATGAACGCAGTGCCCTTGTTTGGGTGTACGGCCTGATCAGAGCCTGAAGGTACGGAGGTGCCGTTCCCCTCACATTTCAGCATGACAATGCCATTTGTCCACAAAGCGAGGTCCATACAGAAATGGTTTGTCGAGATCGGTGTGGAAGAACTTGACAGGCCTGCACAGAGTCCTGAGCTCAACCCCATCGAACACCTTTGGGATGAATTGGAACACTGAATGCAAGCCAGGCCTAATCGCCCAACATCAGTGTCCAACTTCGCTAATGCTCTTGTGGCTGAATCAAAGCAAGTCCCCACAGCAATGTTCCAACATCTAGTGGAAACCTTCCCAGAAGAGTGGAGGCTGTTATAGCAGCAAAGGGGGGACCAACTCCATATTAATACCCATGATTTTGGAATGAGATGTTCGATGAGCAGTAGTTTGTTTCCCCAACAAAATAGTGTGTTTCCCCAATAATTCCTTTATTTTAATTTTTTGGGGGTCAAATTTTATAAACCAGCATAACATTTTATAAAAACAATTACCGGTTAAGCAGCTGCAATAGCTAGCAGGCTATATGTAAATAAATCATTTAAATTCCCCTTATAGTCTTGCTAGTGCATGGAAAATAGCGTTTGATTTTACCAGGCAAATCCAATCGAGCAACGATCGGACTCAAACACACAATTTAGCCTTGAGAAAGTTTTAGGCCATTTTTATTAAAATGATTCCCTACACTGTAATCCAAAAATAATAGCAATAGAAATCCATTGACGACCCACGGTACTCAGAGGATTTTCGAGGTTTGAATATCGAAAATAAGAGCGAGAATGAGGTGTGAGAATGAGCTGCGAACACGGTCCATTTTCTGCTATTGATTAGTCCGGCCTGGGTGAAATCCGACTTCTGCATTGACGGTTCGTCACATTTCACGTTGACATCGAGCGAATACACGCCACGGTCCATATACACACACACACCACACGGCTCAAAATATTATCGACCGATCGCAGTTCGGGAATACAGTAGAGAACGTAGCGTGTATTTAAAGGTAAGTGACTGAGAAAACATGGTATAATGGAACAAACGGGTATTTTCTCGACTCCGAACGAAGAGGTGAATCCCACTTTTAGCTCGAATTAAATCTATCTTGTGTTTTCTTTCTTCTTTGAAATTTGAGGTTCGACACTTTTCATTCAGTAAAGAGGCAAAAGCTCGATCCCTTCTAGCCATGACCGGGCTTCTGCGTTTGGATACGCTTTCTCTCCGTTGGGACTGACGGGAACTAGCTAAATTGATATAGTACTAGCTTTAAACTTAATTAGCTGACATTAGCTACTAATGGTAAGTTTATACGCTATTGTTTTACATATTGGTAACCAGAGTCGTTTAAAGGGAATTCAAGACATGGGTGACTAGTTAACGTTAGCTTGGTTTACTCTCTGTGTTTCATACGGTGGGAGGAGGGGTTGCTTCGTTGACAGAGAGCGATGGCTAGCTAATATGCTATTAGTTGGCTAACTATTCTAGCTAACTGTCTGAATAAGTTGACGACGTACTCACTCAAACTATCAAAACTAACCCCAAAACTTTACACAACGTTAGACACGGCCACGAATTATCTGTGTAGTGTGTTACTACTGGTAGTTTGTTGTAACCGAGTATCGGTGCTAAACCGTGTGTTATTGTAAGTTAGCATGCTAGTTAGCCATGGCGTTATAGGATACGGTGCCCTGGGCGGTTTTCACGGAAGTATACTGTACCCAGTTAGCTAGCTGAATAAACTAAGTTAGAGTCTATTCCTAGAAAACAGCTGTAGTTTACAAAAATATATATTATTTATAAAGTGAAAGTTGGGAGAGTTTGATAAATGTTTGTGTGAAAAGGGACGAGCTCAGTTTTGTCCTGTGTGACCCATGAGTTCTGGGAGTGGAGACAGGGTTGGAGTTTCCTGAAAGCGTAAACAAAACTGTCACAAAATAGTTTGACATTTGAAAGCTACGTAGTTATAAACAACAGCGTTCTATGAGAAGCCTTTTAAAACCGGTTGTTGTTTAGGCTGGTTAGTTAGCCAACGTTACTTTTTCCAACCAGTCATCAGCTGTATGTTCCGAAGTTGTATTTTTATTTTATATTTTTATTTCATTTTTTAGAAAGATATTTTCTGGTGAAGAAACGGGGGAATACAGAGAACGACAGAAAAGAAAACGAGGAAACCACCAAAAGGAAATGCCAATCGCAGCCACGGGTCAACTGACGACTCAGGAACCCCGTATTTTCTCCCGACTGCCCTCCACCCCGGAGCCTGTACCAAAAGGGGGTAATTTATGTGACGTTGCGGGGGCAGTAGCCGAGTCGCAGGAGCGAACAGAATACGGGGGCGCCGAGGGGGGCAGGGGAGGACTAGTAGCCAGCTACAGTCAGACCAGCGGCGCTAGGGGATTTCTGCCGCTTCGTTCTTCCAACTCCAACGGTTCTCCTCCGCAATCCCCTCCCACGTCCTCCCCCCTCGCCTCATCTTTCTTCCATCACCACCCCTATCAAATGGCCATGGAGCCGCCCAGGACTCGATCGCGTTCTCGGTCTGGATTCTACCAGCAGTATGGTGCGACCGGCCCCGGGATTAATGCCAACGGGGGAACCGGACCTAACCACCATCACCACCACAGCCAGCAGCAACATCATCAACAGCAGCACAACTCGGGTTGCCTTGGAGCTCACAGCCACCACACGGAGCAGCACAGCATACGAGCCCCGGGATCTAACGTCTCCCCCGGAGCTCAGAGGCAGTCGGGACCGCTTGGAGCACATCGCATCTCACCCGCAGGTAAGCATTCTCTCTCTCCCTTCCTTCCTCAGAAGTGCTCTCATTTCTGGGTCTGTGTGTTGGCTATCCTTGACCCGACCGGCTAGAGAATCTGCTCTCGGGTCTCTTGTTGTACCATCTGCTCTAGTGTCCGGAGACAGAGGACATGTGTGTGTTTCTGTGACGACACACAACAGTGTGTGTCTGCTCTGGTGTGTGTCCGAGAATACCCAGGCAGAGAAAGAGAGGGGCAGTGAGGAGAGACAGAGAACTCAATCTGGTTTAATGCACTAAGGACGGGCTTCTGAAAGGGAGAGCAGGGGGGGGTGGGGCTAGGCAGGCAGCTATATCGTGTTGGCATGGTAATGTGTGTGTGTGACTGCACATTAGCTCTATTCTAATTAAGTAGACGCTGTTATGTGCTGCCACAGAGCTGCAGCTACATGGTTATTACATAGTAGTTACATGGAACAAGCTGTCTAACACACACACTCCATTTAGCTTTGTGCATGATGCTGCCAAGATGCACTGAGATCAACTCTAGTCTGTCTGTCTGTTTCTCTCTCTCTGCCTGTTCCTCTCTAGCTCTGTCTGTCCATCCGCCTGTCTGTCTCTGTCTGGCTGTGGGTTAAACAGGTCAGAAGAGAGTCATTCCATTGTTGTAGTATCTATTACAGATGAACAAGATGATACAAGGCTACAATACTGGACACAAGTAATGGCAGAATACAGTGATGTCATGGATCTAGTACAATGACATGTTGGTCTAGATGTAGTCTTTCTTCTAGTAAATAATCACGTTTGTCTGACTGTGTGTAGGCTGTTACATGACTGTGGTCCTGTATGGCTCAGTTGGTAGAGCGTAGAGCTGGCAATGCCAGGGTTGTGGGTTCCATTCCCCGCTCCACCCATATGTAAAATGTTCTTTATTTTTAACCTTTTATTTAACTAGGCAAGTCAGTTAACAACAAATTCTTATTTACAATGACGACCTAACCCGGACGATGCTGTGCCAATTGTGGGCAGCACTATGGGACTCCCAATCACGGCCGGTTGTGATACAGCCTAGAATCGAACCAGGGTGTCTGTAGTGACGCCTCTAGCACTGAGATGCAGTGCCTTAGACCGCTGCGCTACCAGAGTTAAAAACAGTGAGATCCTGCTACAATAACAAAATACAGCATTCCGACATGGGTCATGTTCATTAGGCACCCAACGGAAGAGAACGGACTTGAACGGACGGAGTAACCTGAACTTGTCCAATAAGAATAGCTTGTTTCCGTTTGCAAAATGTTTTTTGTTGTTGTGCAGAATGCATTAATAAATGCAACCCTAGTAAACATACAGAATGCAACGTTGTGTTCAGTTCCAAACCGAGCTCAACTGAAACGTAGTTCAACAGAATGCAACGTTGTGTTCAGTTCCAAACCGAGCTCAACTGAAACGTAGTTCAACAGAATGCAACGTTGTGTTCAGTTCCAAACCGAGCTCAACTGAAACGTAGTTCAACAGAATGCAACGTTGTGTTCAGTTCCAAACCGAGCTCAACTGAAACGTAGTTCAACAGAATGCAACGTTGTGTTCAGTTCCAAACCGAGCTCAACTGAAACGTAGTTCAACAGAATGCAACGTTGTGTTCAGTTCCAAACCGAGCTCAACTGAAACGTAGTTCAACAGAATGCAACGTTGTGTTCAGTTCCAAACCGAGCTCAACTGAAACGTAGTTCAACAGAATGCAACGTTGTGTTCAGTTCCAAACCGAGCTCAACTGAAACGTAGTTCAACAACCACAGTCAGTTATTAACTCGGGAGAAGATGACAGCTATAGACCATTATTGAATGGGGGAAAAAAACGACAAATGAATCTCCCTTTCTCTCATCTAAATATAGGTCAATATCCAGACAAGTTGTGTGTTCCATTCCGGTTGATCAGGTGACAGAATCTACACGTCATTAAATTACATCCACTCTAGCACTACCACCACACGGTACCATTGTGTTCTTCCTGGTAGTTACAGGCCTACTACTCAGTGAAGTCTAGTTGGTTTCTGTCACAATATAAAATGCAATTTAGTAGACAATTGTATCCAGAGCTACTTAGCCATCTGTACATACTAAGGGTTCCCGGGTGGCGCAGCGGTCTAAGGCACTGCATCTCCCTGCTAGAGGTGTCACTACAGACCCCGGTTCGGTTTTCTAGGCTGTATCACAACCGCCGTGGTTGGGAGTCCCATAGGGCGGCATACAATTGGCCCCCAACGTCTGCCGGGGTAGGCCGTCATTATGAAGAAGATTTTGTTCTTAACTGACTTGCCTAGTTAAATAAAGGTGAAATATTTTTTGTTTTAAATGAATTCTAGCCGGATTGGTAGGGGGGGGGGGCAATGTTTGACAGTTGTTGTTATAGTAACTAGGCTATATGGAAGGGTGTATGTAAAATATAAGTACCTTTCACACAGTGGCCCGTGTACTGAACCAGAAAACACTGTATAGACTTTCTGCTCTATAGTGAACAGGACCTGTGGAGAGTCTCTCCCTCTAGACTGTACAGCTAACTCCCCAACACACACACACACACACACACACACACACACACACACACACACACACACACACACACACACTACCTCATTCTGCTCTATAGTGAACAGGACCTGTGGAGAGTCTCTCCCTCTAGACTGTACAGCTAACTCCCCAACACACACACACACACACTACCTCATTCTGCTCATATTAAGTGATGAAATGATGCTGAGTGTGTTTGGGTGTTTTACGTTGCAGCTGTATTCAGGTGTGTGTGTGTGTCTGCTGAGCAACAGTGAATGGTACGCTGGGACTGGAAATACCTGTCTGGGAGAGGGGATGTCAGAGAGCTGCTCTGAGTTTAACACACACACACACACACACACACACACACACACACACACACACACACACACACACACACACACAGTGTAGCGCTACCAGGGTTTCACGATTATCTTTGTGTGTGAAGTGGGGAGGACAACACACACAGACAGGCCTAGAGAGAGAGAGAGAGAACTCTGGACAAGAGGAGAAAGAACATGGGGGTGGAGGAAAGGTGGAGGAGAGAGGAAATCAAATCAAATGTTATTTGTCACATACACATGGTTAGCAGGTGTTAATGCGAGTGTAGCGAAATGCTTGTGCTTCTAGTTCTGACAATGCAGTAATAACCAACGAGTAACCAAACAATTCCACAACTACTACCTTATACACACAAGTGTAAAGGGATAAAGAATATGTACATAAAGATATATGAATGAGTGATGGTACAGAACGGCATAGGCAAGATGCAGTAGATGGTATAGAGTACAGTATATACACATGAGATGAGTAATGTAGGGTATGTAAACATAAAAGTGGCATAGTTTAAAGTGGCTAGTGATATGTATTACATAAAGATGGCAAGATGCAGTAGATGATATAGAGTACATTATATACATATACATTATATTAAGTGGCATTGTTTAAAGTGGCTAGTGATACATTTTTGATCAATTCCCATCAATTTCCATTATTAAAGTGAGCTGGAGTTGAGTCAGTATGTTGGCAGCAGCCACTCAATGTTAGTGTTAAATTAGTATATAATGGTTGAAGTAACGGTTGGGGGAGAGAAGCTGATCCTAGGTCTGTGGTTAAGTTAGTTTATAATGGTTAAAGTAACGGTTGGGGGAGAGAAGCTGATCCTAGGTCTGTGGTTAAGTTAGTATATAATGGTTAAAGTAACGGTGGGGGGAGAGAAGCTGATCCTAGGTCTGTGGTTAAGTTAGTTTATAATGGTTAAAGTAACGGTTGGGGGAGAGAAGCTGATCCTAGGTCTGTGGTTAAGTTAGTTTATAATGGTTAAAGTAACGGTTGGGGGAGAGAAGCTGATCCTAGGTCTGTGGTTAAGTTAGTATATAATGGTTAAAGTAACGGCCAACCGTTACTAGGAGAAGCTGATCCTAGGTCTGTGGTTAAGTTAGTATATAATGGTTAAAGTAACGGTTGGGGGAGAGAAGCTGATTCTAGGTCTGTGGTTAAGTTAGTATATAATGGCAGGAGTCAGATTAGCTTTCAGATATCTGAACAGTCAAAACATCTGCGTTTGAAACCATTTCAACATTTTGTTTTTTATTGTAAGGTACGTTTTTTAATTTTTTAAAAATGTATTTTTGCTTCAATAAAGTGACCAGTGACGTCCAATTCTAGTTTTTATTCACACAAAATAAATTGTGCGCGAACAATTCGGCAGGAAATAGCTTCATTTTCATCAGACGACAACAGAAGTGCAACACTACTTGTCTGACAGCCACACAAGGTAAATGATCGTCCACTGAAAGACCAAGGTGTTTGTTGTAAAGATGCTGCGTGGACATCAGAGATATTATGTTTATCGTAGAGACAATGTAGCTACACTTCCTGATGTGTTGCTTAAAGTTCATCTAGCGTTGTAACTTGCTACACCGGAGGGAGGGACACATCAGTCGGAGCGCTGTCTGCTGATAGGATGCCCCTTCCTGAATGCGGGAATTTGATTGGTCTGACGACGAGAGCAAAGATTTTTCCTCTGAGTGGAGAACTTCAACTGAAGCCGAACAGAAATTTTGATAAGAAGCATTTTGGATCTTTGTTTACAAAACGCAGCGAGTCTTTTCTGCGTGGGGTTGGGGGGGTGCCAGCTGATCCTAGATCTGTGGTTAAGCTATTACCTAATGGTTAAAGTAACAGTTGTGGGAGAGAAGCAGATCCTAGATTGGTTAAACAGTAGCTCATTATCTGTGCCATGCAGAATTGCGTAAATTGATTTTTTGAATGGCCATTTCTGTCCAAACGGATTTCGATCTGGAGAGGTGAATGACTGACTGAAAAATATACACACACACACACACACACACACAATGCCAAGTCACAAGTTCCTGTTTCTGTAGCGTGTGTTTTGTCATTGGAGGGACTGTTTCCTAATTTCCCCATATCCTATACATGCATACATACATACATACACACCCCCCCCCCCCCCCTTGTAACCATGTAAGAGAATACCTCATATCCCCATATCCTCTACACACACACACATACACACACACACACACACACACACACACACACACACACACACACACACACACACACACACACACACACACACACACACACACACACACATATACACACACACACCCCCTTGTAACCATGTAAGAGAATACTTCATATCCCCATATCCTCTACACACACACACACATATATATATATATATATATATATATATATATACCCCCCCCCCCCCCCCTTGTAACCATGTAAGGGAATCAGAAAACCCCTTCACATCCAGCCGTGTACCAGATGTCCTTCTCCACGGTCACTTGTGTTTAATAAGGAGGAGGCTCCTGAGAACAAGCTTAGGACTGCTCTGTGTGTGTGTTCCTCTATAGCACCCACACCTACAGCATCTGTTTCTCAGGCTTACTTTACCAGTTCCAAATAGCACCCTATTCACTACATGCTGCACTAGATGTCTTGGCTCCTCAATAGAACATCTATTATCTCTGTGTGTGTGTGTGTGTGCTTGTCAGTCTTCCCACGCTGGTCACCTGCACTTGGGATGAAAGCTAATGATCCCTCTCTCCTCTACTCTCCTCCTTGAAGGTCCTCTGTACCCCTCCTCCTCCTCTCCTCTCCTCCTTGAAGGTCCTCTGTACCCCTCCTCCTCCACTCCTCTCCTCCTTGAAGGTCCTCTGTACCCCTCCTCTCCTCTCCTCCTTGAAGGTCCTCTGTACCCCTCCTCCTCCACTCCCCTCTCCTCCTTGAAGGTCCTCTGTACCCCTCCTCCTCTCCTCCTTGAATGTCCTCTGTACCCCTCCTCCTCCACTCCTCTCCTCTCCTCCTTGAAGGTCCTCTGTACCCCTCCTCCTCCACTCCTCTCCTCTCCTCCTTGAATGTCCTCTGTACCCCTCCTCCTCCACTCCTCTCCTCTCCTCCTTGAAGGTCCTCTGTACCCCTCCTCCTCCACTCCTCTCCCCTCCTCCTCCACTCCTCTCCTCTCCTCCTTGAAGGTCCTCTGTACCTCTCTACTCTCCTCCCTTTCTGCGTCCTTCCTTGCACCCCTCTCCTCTCTCTGCACCTCCTTCATCCTTACCTCTCCATCTCTCTCTTTCTCCTCTGTCGCTTTTGTCGTTTTAATGTATTACTCAATGTTCCTTCTGAAAGAGGGGTTGGTCTGTCTGATTACTCCTCCTCTCCTGTAGACCAGGGCCCTTTGGGCCTCTAGGTAAAGGTAGTGTACTACTATAGACCAGGGCCCTTTGGGCCTCTAGTTAAAGGTAGTGTACTACTATAGACCAGGGCCCTTTGGGCCTCTAGTTAAAGGTAGTGTACTACTATAGACCAGGGCCCTTTGGGCCTCTAGTTAAAGGTAGTGTACTCCTATAGACCAGGGCCCTTTGGGCCTCTAGTTAAAGGTAGTGTACTCCTATAGACCAGGGCCCTTTGGGCCTCTAGTTAAAGGTAGTGTACTACTATAGACCAGGGCCCTTTGGGCCTCTAGTTAAAGGTAGTGTACTACTATAGACCAGGGCCCTTTGGGCCTCTAGTTAAAGGTAGTGTACTCCTATAGACCAGGGCCCTTTGGGTCTCTAGTTAAAGGTAGTGTACTACTATAGACCAGGGCCCTTTGGGCCTCTAGTTAAAGGTAGTGTACTACTATAGACCAGGGCCCTTTGGGCCTCTAGTTAAAGGTAGTGTACTACTATAGACCAGGGCCCTTTGGGCCTCTAGTTAAAGGTAGTGTACTACTATAGACCAGGGCCCTTTGGGCCTCTAGTTAAAGGTAGTGTACTACTATAGACCAGGGCCCTTTGGGCCTCTAGTTAAAGGTAGTGTACTACTATAGACCAGGGCCCTTTGGGCCTCTAGTTAAAGGTAGTGTACTCCTATAGACCAAGGCCCTTTGGGCCTCTAGTTAAAGGTAGTGTACTACTATAGACCAGGGCCCTTTGGGCCTCTAGTTAAAGGTAGTGTACTCCTATAGACCAGGGCCCTTTGGGCCTCTAGTTAAAGGTAGTGTACTACTATAGACCAGGGCCCTTTGGGCCTCTAGTTAAAGGTAGTGCACTACTATAGACCAGGGCCCTTTGGGCCTCTAGTTAAAGGTAGTGTACTCCTATAGACCAGGGCCCTTTGGGCCTCTAGTTAAAGGTAGTGTACTACTATAGACCAGGGCCCTTTGGGCCTCTAGGTAAAGGTAGTGTACTACTATAGACCAGGGCCCTTTGGGCCTCTAGTTAAAGGTAGTGTACTACTATAGACCAGGGCCCTTTGGGCCTCTAGTTAAAGGTAGTGTACTACTATAGACCAGGGCCCTTTGGGCCTCTAGTTAAAGGTAGTGTACTCCTATAGACCAGGGCCCTTTGGGCCTCTAGTTAAAGGTAGTGTACTACTATAGACCAGGGCCCTTTGGGCCTCTAGTTAAAGGTAGTGTACTACTATAGACCAGGGCCCTTTGGGCCTCTAGTTAAAGGTAGTGTACTACTATAGACCAGGGCCCTTTGGGCCTCTAGTTAAAGGTAGTGTACTACTATAGACCAGGGCCCTTTGGGCCTCTAGTTAAAGGTAGTGTACTCCTATAGACCAGGGCCCTTTGGGCCTCTAGTTAAAGGTAGTGTACTACTATAGACCAGGGCCCTTTGGGCCTCTAGTTAAAGGTAGTGTACTACTATAGACCAGGGCCCTTTGGGCCTCTAGTTAAAGGTAGTGCACTACTATAGACCAGGGCCCTTTGGGCCTCTAGTTAAAGGTAGTGTACTACTATAGACCAGGGCCCTTTGGGCCTCTAGTTAAAGGTAGTGTACTACTATAGACCAGGGCCCTTTGGGCCTCTAGTTAAAGGTAGTGCACTACTATAGACCAGGGCCCTTTGGGCCTCTAGTTAAAGGTAGTGCACTACTATAGACCAGGGCCCTTTGGGCCTCTAGTTAAAGGTAGTGCACTACTATAGACCAGGGCCCTTTGGGCCTCTAGTTAAAGGTAGTGTACTACTATAGACCAGGGCCCTTTGGGCCTCTAGTTAAAGGTAGTGTACTACTATAGACCAGGGCCCTTTGGGCCTCTAGTTAAAGGTAGTGTACTACTATAGACCAGGGCCCTTTGGGCCTCTAGTTAAAGGTAGTGTACTCCTATAGACCAGGGCCCTTTGGGCCTCTAGTTAAAGGTAGTGTACTCCTATAGACCAGGGCCCTTTGGGCCTCTAGTTAAAGGTAGTGTACTACTATAGACCAGGGCCCTTTGGGCCTCTAGTTAAAGGTAGTGTACTCCTATAGACCAGGGCCCTTTGGGCCTCTAGTTAAAGGTAGTGTACTACTATAGACCAGGGCCCTTTGGGCCTCTAGTTAAAGGTAGTGTACTCCTATAGACCAGGGCCCTTTGGGCCTCTAGTTAAAGGTAGTGTACTACTATAGACCAGGGCCCTTTGGGCCTCTAGTTAAAGGTAGTGCACTACTATAGACCAGGGCCCTTTGGGCCTCTAGTTAAAGGTAGTGTACTACTATAGACCAGGGCCCTTTGGGCCTCTAGTTAAAGGTAGTGTACTACTATAGACCAGGGCCCTTTGGGCCTCTAGTTAAAGGTAGTGTACTACTATAGACCAGGGCCCTTTGGGCCTCTAGTTAAAGGTAGTGCACTACTATAGACCAGGGCCCTTTGGGCCTCTAGTTAAAGGTAGTGCACTACTATAGACCAGGGCCCTTTGGGCCTCTAGTTAAAGGTAGTGTACTACTATAGACCAGGGCCCTTTGGGCCTCTAGTTAAAGGTAGTGTACTACTATAGACCAGGGCCCTTTGGGCCTCTAGTTAAAGGTAGTGCACTACTATAGACCAGGGCCCTTTGGGCCTCTAGTTAAAGGTAGTGCACTACTATAGACCAGGGCCCTTTGGGCCTCTAGTTAAAGGTAGTGTACTACTATAGACCAGGGCCCTTTGGGCCTCTAGTTAAAGGTAGTGTACTACTATAGACCAGGGCCCTTTGGGCCTCTAGTTAAAGGTAGTGTACTACTATAGACCAGGGCCCTTTGGGCCTCTAGTTAAAGGTAGTGTACTACTATAGACGAGGGCCCTTTGAGCCTCTAGTTAAAGGTAGTGTACTACTATAAGACCAGGGCCCTTTGGGCCTCTAGTTAAAGGTAGTGCACTACTATAGACCAGGGCCCTTTGGGCCTCTAGTTAAAGGTAGTGTACTACTATAGACCAGGGCCCTTTGGGCCTCTAGTTAAAGGTAGTGCACTACTATAGACCAGGGCCCTTTGGGCCTCTAGTTAAAGGTAGTGTACTACTATAGACCAGGGCCCTTTGGGCCTCTAGTTAAAGGTAGTGCACTACTATAGACCAGGGCCCTTTGGGCCTCTAGTTAAAGGTAGTGTACTACTATAGACCAGGGCCCTTTGGGCCTCTAGTTAAAGGTAGTGCACTACTATAGACCAGGGCCCTTTGGGCCTCTAGTTAAAGGTAGTGCACTACTATAGACCAGGGCCCTTTGGGCCTCTAGTTAAAGGTAGTGCACTACTATAGACCAGGGCCCTTTGGGCCTCTAGTTAAAGGTAGTGCACTACTATAGACCAGGGCCCTTTGGGCCTCTAGTTAAAGGTAGTGCACTACTATAGACCAGGGCCCTTTGGGCCTCTAGTTAAAGGTAGTGCACTACTATAGACCAGGGCCCTTTGGGCCTCTAGTTAAAGGTAGTGCACTACTATAGACCAGGGCCCTTTGGGCCTCTAGTTAAAGGTAGTGCACTACTATAGACCAGGGCCCTTTGGGCCTCTAGTTAAAGGTAGTGTACTACTATAGACCAGGGCCCTTTGGGCCTCTAGTTAAAGGTAGTGTACTACTATAGACCAGGGCCCTTTGAGCCTCTAGTTAAAGGTAGTGTACTACTATAGACCAGGGCCCTTTGGGCCTCTAGTTAAAGGTAGTGCACTACTATAGACCAGGGCCCTTTGGGCCTCTAGTTAAAGGTAGTGTACTACTATAGACCAGGGCCCTTTGGGCCTCTAGTTAAAGGTAGTGCACTACTATAGACCAGGGCCCTTTGGGCCTCTAGTTAAAGGTAGTGTACTACTATAGACCAGGGCCCTTTGGGCCTCTAGTTAAAGGTAGTGCACTACTATAGACCAGGGCCCTTTGGGCCTCTAGTTAAAGGTAGTGTACTACTATAGACCAGGGCCCTTTGGGCCTCTAGTTAAAGGTAGTGCACTACTATAGACCAGGGCCCTTTGGGCCTCTAGTTAAAGGTAGTGCACTACTATAGACCAGGGCCCTTTGGGCCTCTAGTTAAAGGTAGTGCACTACTATAGACCAGGGCCCTTTGGGCCTCTAGTTAAAGGTAGTGCACTACTATAGACCAGGGCCCTTTGGGCCTCTAGTTAAAGGTAGTGCACTACTATAGACCAGGGCCCTTTGGGCCTCTAGTTAAAGGTAGTGCACTACTATAGACCAGGGCCCTTTGGGCCTCTAGTTAAAGGTAGTGCACTACTATAGACCAGGGCCCTTTGGGCCTCTAGTTAAAGGTAGTGCACTACTATAGACCAGGGCCCTTTGGGCCTCTAGTTAAAGGTAGTGCACTACTATAGACCAGGGCCCTTTGGGCCTCTAGTTAAAGGTAGTGCACTACTATAGACCAGGGCCCTTTGGGCCTCTAGTTAAAGGTAGTGCACTACTATAGACCAGGGCCCTTTGGGCCTCTAGTTAAAGGTAGTGCACTACTATAGACCAGGGCCCTTTGGGCCTCTAGTTAAAGGTAGTGCACTACTATAGACCAGGGCCCTTTGGGCCTCTAGTTAAAGGTAGTGCACTACTATAGACCAGGGCCCTTTGGGCCTCTAGTTAAAGGTAGTGCACTACTATAGACCAGGGCCCTTTGGGCCTCTAGTTAAAGGTAGTGCACTACTATAGACCAGGGCCCTTTGGGCCTCTAGTTAAAGGTAGTGCACTATGCAGGGAATAGGGTGCCATTTGGGACACAGACTCTTTGCATGGAGAGGATTATTGTCACTTAAGGATCTATTTCTTCTAGATATTAATACACAGACCCAGAATAGACAGATATTTTTATGTTTATTGTGGAGGAAAATCCAGTCTGAAGGAGGACCGAGGTGGTTAAGACCATTCAGAATGAACCAGACCAGGGACAGGGCTTTGCTTGTAGGTTTCTAAGTCTAGTCTGTCTGAGGGGGGAGGGGGCCGACGCTGTCTGTCTGAGGGGGGAGGGCCGACGCGGTCTGTCTGAGGGGGGGGGGGGGCGACGCGGTCTGTCTGAGGGGGGAGGGCCGACGCGGTCTGTCTGAGGGGGGGGGGGGGGGGGGCGACGCGGTCTGTCTGAGGGGGGAGGGCCGACGCGGTCTGTCTGAGGGGGAGGGCCGAGGCTGTCTGTCTGAGGGGGGAGGGCCGACGCGGTCTGTCTGAGGGGGAGGGGGCTGACGCGGTCTGTCTGGGGGGGAGGGCCGACGCTGTCTGTCTGAGGGGGAGGGCCGACGCTGTCTGTCTGAGGGGGAGGGCCGACGCGAGGGCCGACGCGGTCTGTCTGAGGGGGAGGGCCGACGCGGTCTGTCTGAGGGGGAGGGCCGACGCGGTCTGTCTGAGGGGGAGGGCCGACGCGGTCTGTCTGAGGGGGAGGGCCGACGCGAGGGCCGACGCTGTCTGTCTGAGGGGGAGGGCCGACGCGGTCTGTCTGAGGGGGAGGGCCGACGCGGTCTGTCTGAGGGGGAGGGCCGACGCTGTCTGTCTGAGGGGGAGGGCCGACGCTGTCTGTCTGAGGGGGAGGGCCGACGCGGTCTGTCTGAGGGGGAGGGCCGACGCGGTCTGTCTGAGGGGGAGGGCCGACGCGGTCTGTCTGAGGGGGAGGGCCGACGCGGTCTGTCTGAGTGGGAGGGCCGACGCTGTCTGTCTGAGGGGGAGGGCCGACGCGGTCTGTCTGAGGGGGAGGGCCGACGCGGTCTGTCTGAGGGGGAGGGGGCTGACGCGGTCTGTCTGGGGGGGAGGGCCGACGCTGTCTGTCTGAGGGGGAGGGCCGACGCTGTCTGTCTGAGGGGGAGGGCCGACGCGAGGGCCGACGCGGTCTGTCTGAGGGGGAGGGCCGACGCGGTCTGTCTGAGGGGGAGGGCCGACGCGGTCTGTCTGAGGGGGAGGGCCGACGCGGTCTGTCTGAGGGGGAGGGCCGACGCGAGGGCCGACGCTGTCTGTCTGAGGGTGAGGGCCGACGCGGTCTGTCTGAGGGGGAGGGCCGACGCGGTCTGTCTGAGGGGGAGGGCCGACGCTGTCTGTCTGAGGGGGAGGGCCGACGCTGTCTGTCTGAGGGGGAGGGCCGACGCGGTCTGTCTGAGGGGGAGGGCCGACGCGGTCTGTCTGAGGGGGAGGGCCGACGCGGTCTGTCTGAGGGGGAGGGCCGACGCGGTCTGTCTGAGTGGGAGGGCCGACGCTGTGTGTCTGAGGGTGAGGGCCGACGCGAGGGCCGACGCTGTCTGTCTGAGGGGGAGGGCCGACGCTGTCTGTCTGAGGGGGAGGGCCGACGCTGTCTGTCTGAGGGGGAGGGCCGACGCGAGGGCCGACGCTGTCTGTCTGAGGGGGAGGGCCGACGCTGTCTGTCTGAGGGGGAGGGCCGACGCGGTCTGTCTGAGGGGGAGGGCCGACGCGGTCTGTCTGAGGGGGAGGGCCGACGCGGTCTGTCTGAGGGGGAGGGCCGACGCGGTCTGTCTGAGGGGGGAGGGCCGACGCGGTCTGTCTGAGGGGGGAGGGCCGACGCGGTCTGTCTGAGGGGGGAGGGCCGACGCGGTCTGTCTGAGGGGGGAGGGCCGACGCGGTCTGTCTGAGGGGGGAGGGCCGACGCTGTCTGTCTGAGGGGGGAGGGCCGACGCGAGGGCCGACGCTGTCTGTCTGAGGGGGAGGGCCGACGCTGTCTGTCTGAGGGGGAGGGCCGACGCTGTCTGTCTGAGGGGGAGGGCCGACGCTGTCTGTCTGAGGGGGAGGGCCGACGCGGTCTGTCTGAGGGGGAGGGCCGACGCGGTCTGTCTGAGGGGGAGGGCCGACGCGGTCTGTCTGAGGGGGGAGGGCCGACGCGGTCTGTCTGAGGGGGGAGGGCCGACGCTGTCTGTCTGAGGGGGGAGGGCCGACGCTGTCTGTCTGAGGGGGGAGGGCCGACGCGAGGGCCGACGCTGTCTGTCTGAGGGGGAGGGCCGACGCTGTCTGTCTGAGGGGGAGGGCCGACGCGGTCTGTCTAGGGGGGAGGGCCGACGCGGTCTGTCTGAGGGGGGAGGGCCGACGCGGTCTGTCTGAGGGGGGAGGGCCGACGCGGTCTGTCTGAGGGGGGAGGGGGCCGACGCGGTCTGTCTGAGGGGGAGGGGGCCGACGCGGTCTGTCTGAGGGGGAGGGGGCCGACGCGGTCTGTCTGAGGGGGGGTGGCCGACGCGGGGGCCGACGCGGTCTGTCTGGGGGGGAGGGCCGCCGCGGTCTGACTGGGGGGGAGGGCTGACGCGGTCTGTCTGAGGGGGGGGGCGACGCGAGGGCCGACGCTGTCTGTCTGAGGGGGAGGGCCGACGCGGTCTGTCTGAGGGGGAGGGCCGACGCGGTCTGTCTGAGGGGGAGGGCCGACGCGGTCTGTCTGAGGGGGAGGGCCGACGCTGTCTGTCTGAGGGGGGAGGGCCGACGCTGTCTGTCTGAGGGGGGAGGGCCGACGCGGTCTGTCTGAGGGGGGAGGGCCGACGCGGTCTGTCTGAGGGGGGAGGGGGCCGACGCGGTCTGTCTGAGGGGGGAGGGGGCCGACGCGGTCTGTCTGAGGGGGAGGGGGCCGACGCGGTCTGTCTGAGGGGGGGGGGGCCGACGCGGGGGCCGACGCGGTCTGTCTGGGGGGGAGGGCCGCCGCGGTCTGACTGGGGGGGAGGGCTGACGCGGGGGCCGACGCGGTCTGTCTGAGGGGGAGGGCCGACGCGGTCTGTCTGAGGGGGGGGGGCGACGCGGTCTGTCTTAGGGGGCAGACGCGGTCTGTCTGAGGGGGAGGGGGCCGACGCGGTCTGTCTGAGGGGGGGGCAACGCGGTCTGTCTGAGGGGGCCGCCGCGGTCTGTCTGAGGGGGGGGGGGGGGGGGGCCGACGCTGTCTGTCTGAGGGGGGAGGGCCGACGCGGTCTGTCTGGGGGGGAGGGCCGACGCGGTCTGTCTGGGGGGGGAGGGCCGAGGCGGTCTGTCTGGAGGGGGAGGGCCGCCGCGGTCTGTCTGAGGGCTGAGAAACGTTTACAAGGGAGAATGTGTCAGCCAAAGAGAGAATGAGGGGGAGGGAGGGATTGACACTTGTTTTTGTAATTTCTCCCTTTCTCCTATGTTCATGAGTTCTCACCAACAAGAGACACAAGCCCCACTAGCCAAATCTGCACTCTATCTATCATGTTCTCGCTCGCTCTCTCTCTAGTTAGGTTTCTGTTTCCTCTCTCCTTCACCCTCTTTCCCCTTCTCTCTTCCTGTTCTTCTCTCTGTTTAGGCCTCTCTCTCTTCTCTCTCTGTTTAGTTTCTGTTGTAACAGTTATGCAATGTGTGTGTGTGTGAAGTACATGTAGCAGCAGCAGAACACAGTACAGCTGGGCAGCTTCACATTCTACTGAAGTTGTAGAGAGAGGCAGAAATGGAGTGGGAGGATTGAAGGACAACAATATAGTGACTAGAGGGAAAAGACTCAGCTTGGCTTTTGGAAGAGTGGACAGAAGGAGAGTCTCTCGGCTGAGCCCTGTCTGTCAGGGAAGCAGGGAGAGGGGGTGAAGAGAGCGAGTGGAGTGTAAAGGAGAGAAGGTTCATGTGGTGTTGTGTGTGGGGTTTACATGTGTAGTGTTGGTGAGGTCTGGTTTTAGAGTGTAAGCGTTAGGAAGTGGCCTGTGTGGGGTTTACATGTGTAGTGTTGGTGAGGTCTGGTTTTAGAGTGTAAGCGTTAGGGAGTGGCCTGTGTGGGGTTTACATGTGTAGTGTTGGTGAGGTCTGGTTTTAGAGTGTAAGCGTTAGGGAGTGGCCTGTGTGTGTGGGCCTTGTTTACTGGCTGTCTGGGTGGGCTGGCTTTGGAGCAGGAGGAACAGAACTGTGTCAGCAGCACAGAGGGTTTTTCACAAATAGATCCCTGTTTAGTGTATTATATTAGACCAGAACACTAGTGACCAGAGAGGTCTATGGGGTCCTGGTTAACACTAGTGACCAGAGAGCTCTATGGGGTCCTGGTTAACACTAGTGACCAGAGAGCTCTATTGGGTCCTGTTTAACACTAGTGACCAGAGGTCTATTGGGTCCTGGTTAACACTAGTGACCAGAGAGCTCTATTGGGTCCTGTTTAACACTAGTGACCAGAGAGATCTATTGGTCCTGTTTAACACTAGTGACCAGAGAGATCTATTGGGTCCTGTTTAACACTAGTGACCAGAGAGCTCTATTGGTCCTGTTTCACACTAGTGACCAGAGAGCTCTATTGGTTCTGTTTAACACTAGTGACCAGAGCTCTATAGGGTCCTGTTTAACACTAGTGACCAGAGAGGTCTATGGGGTCCTGTTTAACACGAATGACCAGAGAGGTCTATGGGGTCCTGTTTAACACTAGTGACCAGAGCTCTATTGGTCCTGTTTAACACTAGTGACCAGAGAGGTCTATGGGTCCTGTTTAACACTAGTGACCAGAGCTTTGTTGGGTCCTGTTTAACACTAGTGACCAGAGAGATCTATTGGGTCCTGTTTAACACTAGTGACCAGAGCTCTATGGGGTCCTGTTTAACACTAATGACCAGAGAGGTCTATGGGGTCCTGTTTAACACTAGTGACCAGATCTTTATTGGGTCCTGTTTAACACGAATGACCAGAGAGGTCTATTGGGTCCTGTTTAACACTAGTGACCAGAGAGCTCTGTTGGGTCCTGTTTAACACTAGTGACCAGAGAGATCTATTGGTCCTGTTTAACACTAGTGACCAGAGAGATCTATTGGGTCCTGTTTAACACTAGTGACCAGAGAGATCTATTGGGTCCTGTTTAACACTAGTGACCAGAGCTCTATTGGGTCCTGTTTAACACTAGTGACCAGAGAGATCTATTGGGTCCTGTTTAACACTAGTAACCAGAGCTCTATTGGGTCCTGTTTAACACTAGTGACCAGAGCTCTGTTGGGTCCTGTTTAACACTAGTGAACAGAGAGATCTATTGGGTCCTGTTTAACACTAGTGACCAGAGAGATCTATTGGGTCCTGTTTAACACTAGTGACCAGAGATCTATTGGGTCCTGTTTAACACTAGTGACCAGAGAGATCTATTGGGTCCTGTTTAACACTAGTGACCAGAGAGATCTATTGGGTCCTGTTTAACAGTAGTGACCAGAGCTTTGTTGGGTCCTGTTTAACACTAGTGTACTATATAAGGGAATAAGGTGCCATTTGGGACATAGAGAGACATGGAGATCATTACATCACTATTGTTACTACTACAGAGTTGGAGGTGGGGCGAGCGAATGAAATCAAGAAGGGCAGAAGGGGAAAGTCAAATTTAGGGAGAGAGGGAGGGTGGCAGGGAAAGGGGGAGTGTCATTCCTATGTCTACAATGGGAAGCGCCACTTATTGGCTCACACACACACACACACACACACACACACTGGTGCTGTCAGGCACATGTGCTTTGCTTATTCTCTGTTTTTGTTTTTACGAGATAGTTTTTTAGTGTGTCTGTGGTGAAGGCCTCATTGTATTCTACAAGGCTGGTGCTGAAGTCTGTCGTGTTGTGTTCAGATATCTTAAGATCTTCCTGTGTGTCTCTCTCGCTTCTCTCTCTCTCTCGCTTCTCTCTCTCTCTCTCTCACCTCTCTCTCTCTCGCTTCTCTCTCTCCTTACTTTCTCGCCTCTCTTTCTCTCGCCTCTCAATTTCTCTCGTTTTTAGATGTGAAAAGTTAGTAAGAAATAATCTCACCAACTACTGATGAGAGAGAGATGGAGGGAGAACGATATGAAAGAGGAGAGCTAGAAAGGGATGTGTTAATGAGGGATGAGAGCGAGAGAGGGGGGGTGACATGAAGAAGAGATGTGGGGGGGGCTGGTGATGCGTAGAGAGAGGGTGCAATGTGTTGGAGGGAGAAATGGTGACAAAATAATGGAGGGAGGAGGAGAAGAGGAAATGGTGACAAAATAATGGAGGGAGGAGGAGAAGAGGAAATGGATAGAAATAGCTGATGCACTCTGAAGCTGATCCCCCCCCCCCTCCCTCTCTCTCTCCCACCATCCCCGGTCTCTCTCTCCCACCATCCCCCTTACAGCTGATGCACTCTGAAGCTTACAGAAAATCAATAGCAGTCAAGAGAAGCCACAATCTATTTCTCTTTCCATACTGTCTCCTCTCTCTCCCCCTCCCTCTCTCTGTCCCACCATCCCCCAGTCTCCTCTCCTCCCCTCCATATATCTTACCCATGCCTCTGTCTCCTCTCTCTCCCCCTCCCTCTCTCTGTCCCACCATCCCCCAGTCTCCCCTCCTCTTATTTATTTTCCACATCCCCATGGCAACCCTGACACATCCACTCTATCCCCCCTCACCCATGGCAACCCTGACACATCCACTCTATCCCCCCTCACCCATGGCAACCCTGACACATCCACTCTACCCCCCCTCACCCATGGCATCCCTGCCACATCCACTCTATCCCCCCCTCTCACCCATGGCAACCCTGCCACATCCACTCTATCCCCCCCTCACCCATGGCAACCCTGCCACATCCACTATATCCCCCCCTCTCACCCATGGCATCCCTGCCACATCCACTCTATCCCCCCTCTCACCCATGGCAACCCTGACACACCCACTCTATCCCCCCTCACCCATGGCAACCCTGACACGTCCACTCTATCCCCTCTCACCCATGGCAACCCTGACACATCCACTCTATCCCCCCTCACCCATGGCAACCCTGACACATCCACTCTACCCCCCCTCACCCATGGCATCCCTGACACATCCACTCTATCCCCCCCCTCACCCATGGCATCCCTGACACATCCACTCTACCCCCCCTCTCACCCATGGCAACCCTGCCACATCCACTCTACCCCCCCTCTCACCCATGGCAACCCTGCCACATCCACTCTATCCCCCCTCTCACCCATGGCAACCCTGACACATCCACTATATCCCCCCCTCTCACCCATGGCATCCCTGCCACATCCACTCTATCCCCCCTCTCACCCATGGCAACCCTGACACATCCACTATATCCCCCCCCTCACCCACATCCCTGCCACATCCACTCTATCCCCCCTCTCACCCATGGCAACCCTGACACATCCACTCTATCCCCCCTCTCACCCATGGCAACCCTGACACATCCACTCTATCAGGCCTGCTGTCCTGTTCTCTCCTGTCCCATGGTGTGTAGAGTCATTTGGGCCTCCAGTGTCCACTTGGGAGAAGTCCAGGACAGACCAGGGCTGTTAGTGTCAGTACTTCTGGTAGTGTGATGTCACCTCAGTCAGCCCTCCAGAAGGAAAACAAACCCACTGAATAGAAGATGAAACAGGGTCACAGTCTGGGGGTGATGTCATCTGAAAACTGCTGCTTTAATCCTGGATTACTGGCTTTGCCGTGTGTGTGTTTGATGCGTGTGTGTTTGATGCGTGTGTGTTTGGTGTGTGTGTGTGTTTGCTGTGTGTGTGTGTGTGTGTGTTTGCTATATTGTTTTCTGCTTCTGAATGTAAGGAGTGTAGCTAGTCCTTTTCTCTCTCTGATCTCTCTCTCACACACACACACACACACACACACACACACACACACACAAGCGAGACACTAACTCGCACAAACATGTTTGTATGTTGAGGTCCAGATGTTTGATAATGAAAACAACAATAGTTAAATCTCTAATCCTTTTATAACCCTAGTATCATCTAGTCTCTATAGCCTTAGTATCATCTAGTCTCTATAGCCTTAGTATCATCTAGTCTCTATAGCCTTAGTATCATCTAGTCTCTATAGCCCTAGTATCATCTAGTCTCTATAGCCTTAGTATCATCTAGTCTCTATAGCCTTAGTATCATCTAGTCTCTATAGCCTTAGTGTCATCTAGTCTCTATAGCCTTAGTATCATCTAGTCTCTCTAGCCTTAGTATCATCTAGTTTCTATAGCCTTAGTATCATCTAGTCTCTATAGCCTTAGTATCATCTAGTCTCTATAGCCCTAGTATCATCTAGTCTCTATAGCCTTAGTATCATCTAGTCTCTATAGCCTTAGTATCATCTAGTCTCTATAGCCTTAGTATCATCTAGTCTCTCTAGCCTTAGTATCATCTAGTCTCTGTAGCCTTAGTATCATCTAGTCTCTATAGCCCTAGTATCATCTAGTCTCTATAGCCCTAGTATCATCTAGTCTCTATAGCCCTAGTATCATCTAGTCCCTATAGCCTTAGTATCATCTAGTCTCTATAGCCTTAGTATCATCTAGTCTCTATAGCCTTAGTATCATCTAGTCTCTGTAGCCTTAGTATCATCTAGTCTCTCTAGCCTTAGTATCATCTAGTCTCTATAGCCTTAGTATCATCTAGTCTCTATAGCCTTAGTATCATCTCGTCTCTATAGCCTTAGTATCATCTAGTCTCTATAGCCTTAGTATCATCTAGTCTCTATAGCCCTAGTATCATCTAGTCTCTATAGCCTTAGTATCATCTAGTCTCTATAGCCTTAGTATCATCTAGTCTCTATAGCCTTAGTATCATCTAGTCTCTATAGCCTTAGTATCATCTAGTCTCTATAGCCTTAGTATCATCTAGTCTCTATAGCCTTAGTATCATCTAGTCTCTGTAGCCTTAGTATCATCTAGTCTCTATAGCCTTAGTATCATCTAGTCTCTATAGCCTTGGTATCATCTAGTCTCTCTAGCCTTGGTATCATCTAGTCTCTCTAGCCTTGGTATCATCTAGTCTCTCTAGCCTTGGTATCATCTAGTCTCTCTAGCCTTGGTATCATCTAGTCTCTGTAGCCTTGGTATCATCTAGTCTATATACTCGAAGACTGCCCTGTAGGTTAATAATGGTATCTCTGTGTCTAGGGGCCAGTCTACCACTGTTAATAATGGTATCTCTGTGTCTAGGGGCCATGGGGCCAGTCTACCACTGTTAATAATGGTATCTCTGTGTCTAGGGGCCATGGGGCCAGTCTACCACTGTTAATAATGGTATCTCTGTGTCTAGGGGCCATGGGGCCAGTCTACCACTGTTAATAATGGTATATCTGTGTCTAGGGGCCATGGGGCCAGTCTACCACTGTTAATAATGGTATCTTTGTGTCTAGGGGCCATGGGGCCAGTCTACCACTGTTAATAATGGTATCTCTGTGTCTAGGAGCCATGGGGCCAGTCTACCACTGTTAATAATGGTATCTCTGTGTCTAGGGGCCATGGGGCCAGTCTACCACTGTTAATAATGGTATCTCTGTCTAGGGGCCAGTCTACCACTGTTAATAATGGTATCTCTGTCTAGGAGCCATGGGGCCAGTCTACCACTGTTAGTAATGGTATCTCTGTCTAGGAGCCATGGGGCCAGTCTACCACTGTTAATAATGGTATCTCTGTGTCTAGGAGCCATAGGGGGGAGGAGCCATCCTGACCATGCCTGTGGAGAGGAGGGTGACAAGGTAAGACACACACACACACACACACACAGACACAGACACAGAGTCATGATATCGTGCTCCAACAGCTCCTCTAGTGTTTACAGATATGACCTCATCGTGAGAGAGAAACTGTCAGGTCCATACCTCTGGGCTGTGTGCGGAGGGGGCTGGTTTCTGTGGGTGGGACTGGTTGGGAGATGTTGATTGGACTGAAGTGGAGCGGAAGTCAAGGAACGTGGTGGGAGGGGATGAGGGGGAGGTAGAGAAAGGAATACGGAGGGAAAGAGAGAGTGGATGAGGGAAAGAGAGAGTGGATGAGGGGGAGGTAGAGAGAGTGGATGGGGGGAGGGAAAGAGAGAGTGGATGAGGGGGAGGCAAAGAGAGAGTGGATGAGGGGGAGGCAAAGAGAGAGTGGATGAGGGGGAGGGAAAGAGAGAGTGGATGAGGGGGAGGGAGTGGAAGGGGAGGTGTATAGTGGGGAAAAAGGAGTGAGGGAGAGAGGAGGTATTGTTAATGATTTTACCTCAGCTGTTGGCGTGACCTCCGGCTGGAGGGCCGTTGGCGTGAGTGAGGGGAACTAGAGGAGGGCAGGAAGGGAGGAATGGTGGTCCAGGAAAAGACATAGATTTGAAATCAAGAGGTGGGGAGATGGTTGTGTGGGGGGTTCTAGGGGTGGGGGGGTCTAGGGAGGTGGGTGGTGGGTGGTGGGGGTCTAGGTGCCTGGGGGTGTGTGTGTGGGGGGGTCTAGGGTGTGTGGGGGTCTGCTATTATAGACCACCCTGTCTGCTCCGCTGCTAGCCTGGGAGTCTGGGCTGCATCAGGTCTGCACCGCTGACTCACTGCTAGCCTGGGAGTCTGGGCTGCATCATGTCTGCACCGCTGACTCACTGCTAGCCTGGGAGTCTGGGCTGCATCATGTTAGCTCCACTAACTCACTGCTAGCCTGGGAGTCTGGGCTGCATCAGGTCTGCACCGCTGACTCACTGCTAGCCTGGGAGTCTGGGCTGCATCAGGTCTGCTCCGCTGACTCACTGCTAGCCTGGGAGTCTGGGCTGCATCAGGTCTGCTCTGCTGACTCACTGCTAGCCTGGGAGTCTGGGCTGCATCATGTCTGCTCTGCTGACTCACTGCACAGAAGTTAACACACTTGAATAATGTGACATGGAATGTAGAAATGTTGAAACTGTGAATTACTCTTCGCATGGGGCGGCGGGTAGCCTGGCGGCGAGCGGGGCAGCGGGTAGCCTGGCGGTTAGAGCGTTGGGCAAGTAACCGAAAAAGGAAGATAGATTGAATCCCCGAGCTGACAAGGTAAAAATCTGTCGTTCTGCCCCTGAACAAGGCAGTTAACCCACTGTTCCTAGGCCGTCATTGTAAATAAGAATTTGTTCTTAACTGACTTGTCTAGTTAAATAAAGGTTCAATATAAGTTACAAATAAATAAATAAATACAATGTCCATCCAGGCTAGAATAACTTGACAATGCTAGAAGATACCGGTTGCTTCCAGCCTTTTAGGCTAACTTTCCTTGCTAGCTAACAACTATACCTAACATCAATTCACTACTCCTAGTACTTTGTTTGCGAAATATGCAGATTATTTTTTTTCCCTCAACTGATTGCCACCAAAAACCAGTATTCATTCTCGTATTCAGTCTGTATCAGGTCTCTCCCAAAGATGATCTATTGGGTCAGCTGACTGGCTCCTGGGCCGGCCCCTCCTTGCCTCATGAATGATGTCGTTACTGGTTAAAGAGACAGTGCACCCTTTTTATAAAAGAAGCGTCAACTATGCAAATGTTGATCAGTACAATTCAAAATAATACTGTATGTTCTCTTAGCCGTTTGCCAATACAATATCTCCTAAATGGAAGGGAAACCAGTTTATCATCTGTAGCTCAATAACTCAATGCATCCTATTGAACATGTATTCACCTGTATTGTGGATAGACCCGGGCTACATCTTGAGTCACCCAGTTTATCAATAGAGATTAACCATTCAAATAACTGACTGACATGATGTTATTATGTAGTTAGATTGGTAAACACAGTCATTTGATTGTATAATTGATTCATTAATGCATACATGGTGGTCTCTGGGGAAAAAATGTTGACAAGTACAGTGTTAATGTAATGATATTGAACTGCCCCAACGATTTGAACAGAGCACTAGCTGAGTTTATCTGTCTGGATAAAGTGCCATTCTGTAACTTGGGCTAATATACCTACCTTTTCTGCCTTGGTATCGTGACGCTGTGGGTGGGGTATCGTGACGCTGTGGGGGGTATCGGTATCGTGACAACACTATAAAGGGGGCAAGGAGGAATAATTTAGGATGGGGTGTAACGGGGGGGTTGAATAGTTATACTGGCTGTCCTTAAGGGTTTGAGATTGAGGGGGGGGGGTCTACACTGACCCAAATCCAGTTATTTTTAAATCACAGAGACAATTCTCAGAACCTGAGTTATGACCTTTTTAAATCTCTACAATAATAGATAATAATAATAGATGCATATATTTGAATTGGAACCTAAATAAGGTTCATTTCAGTGTGATTTATGAACCGTCAACAACAACAACAACATCCATAAAGAAAAACATTAAAGATCTGTTTAATTTGACTAGACAGGACAGTGAGCTTCAAGTATTGGGACAGTGACACGTTTTGGCTCTGTACCTCAGCACTTTGGATTTTAAATGATACTATGAGGTTCACCATATGTACCCTTTTATTTAACTAACATCTCACCATTACAATAACCAGAGAGGTTAGCATTTTATATCATAACCCCCCCCAAGACATGCTAACCTCTCACCATTACAATAACCAGAGAGGTTAGCATTTTATATCATAACCCCCCTCAAGACATGCTAACCTCTCACCATTACAATAACCAGAGAGGTTAGCATTTTATATCATAACCCCCCCCCAAGACATGCTAACCTCTCACCATTACAATAACCAGAGAGGTTAGCATGTTATATCATAACCCCCCCCAAGACATGCTAACCTCTCACCATTACAATAACCAGAGAGGTTAGCATTTTATATCATAACCCCCCTCAAGACATGCTAACCTCTCACCATTACAATAACCAGAGAGGTTAGCATTTTATATCATAACCCCCCTCAAGACATGCTAACCTCTCAGCATTACAATAACCAGGGAGGTTAGCATTTTATATCATAACCCCCCTCAAGACATGCTAACCTCTCACCATTACAATAACCAGAGAGGTTAGCATTTTATATCATAACCCCCCTCAAGACATGCTAACCTCTCACCATTACAATAACCAGAGAGGTTAGCATTTTATATCATAACCCCCCCAAGACATGCTAACCTCTCACCATTACAATAACCAGAGAGGTTAGCATTTTATATCATAACCCCCCTCAAGACATGCTAACCTCTCACCATTACAATAACCAGAGAGGTTAGCATTATATATCATAACCCCCCTCAAGACATGCTAACCTCTCACCATTACAATAACCAGAGAGATTAGCATTTTATATCATAACCCCCCTCAAGACATGCTAACCTCTCACCATTACAATAACCAGAGAGGTTAGCATTTTATATCATAACCCCCCTCAAGACATGCTAACCTCTCACCATTACAATAACCAGAGAGGTTAGCATTTTTGGGGGGTATGATATTTGTGCGTCTAACTTTCTCCCTCATTAGTCATTCACGTGTGTCTGTGTTAGTCTGAAACAGGAGTTGAAATGGACTAGTGCAGATGCTGAGGGTGTTATTGCCTGTAAAACTCAGTCTGCTCAGTGGCAGCTGCCTGCCTGCCTGCATCCTGTGGGTGTGTGTGTGTCTGCAGCCTGCGATCCAGCTGTTTCCTGTTAGCAATCACGTTGCTCGTGTGTGTGTGTGTGTGTACACGTCACTCAGCGGCTGTGACTGTTTAAAGCTTGCTGTCAAAGATAAGTTGACTTACTGAGGACACTGTCTCCTATTCTCTCTGTTCTGTAACGTCTCAGTAGACATCATGATCCAGTCTGTTCTGTAACGTCTCAGTAGACTAGACATCATGATCCAGTCTGTTCTGTAACGTCTCAGTAGACATCATGATCCAGTCTGTTCTGTAACGTCTCAGTAGACATCATGATCCAGTCTGTTCTGTAACGTCTCAGTAGACATCATGATCCAGTCTGTTCTGTAACGTCTCAGTAGACATCATGATCCAGTCTGTTCTGTAACGTCTCAGTAGACATCATGATCCAGTCTGTTCTGTAACGTCTCAGTAGACATCATGATCCAGTCTGTTCTGTAACGTCTCACTAGACATCATGATCCAGTCTGTTCTGTAACGTCTCAGTAGACTAGACATCATGATCCAGTCTGTTCTGTAACGTCTCAGTAGACTAGACCATCATGATCCAGTCTGTTCTGTAACGTTACAGTAGACTAGACATCATGATCCAGTCTGTTCTGTAACGTCTCAGTAGACTAGACATCATGATCCAGTCTGTTCTGTAACGTCTCAGTAGACTAGACATCATGATCCAGTCTGTTCTGTAACGTTACAGTAGACTAGACATCATGATCCAGTCTGTTCTGTAACGTCTCAGTAGACTAGACATCATGATCCAGTCTGTTCTGTAACGTCTCAGTAGACTAGACCATCATGATCCAGTCTGTTCTGTAACGTCTCAGTAGACTAGACATCATGATCCAGTCTGTTCTGTAACGTCTCAGTAGACTAGACCATCATGATCCAGTCTGTTCTGTAACGTCTCAGTAGACTAGACCATCATGATCCAGTCTGTTCTGTAACGTCTCAGTAGACATCATGATCCAGTCTGTTCTGTAACGTCTCAGTAGACTAGACCATCATGATCCAGTCTGTTCTGTAACGTCTCAGTAGACTAGACATCATGATCCAGTCTGTTCTGTAACGTCTCAGTAGACTAGACCATCATGATCCAGTCTGTTCTGTAACGTTACAGTAGACTAGACCATCATGATCCAGTCTTCCTTTACCACTGGCGGGTGGGGGGGTAGCCATGGTGTGTGCCTTACCACTGGGGGGGGGGGTAGCTATGGTGTGTGCCTTACCACTGGGGGGGGGGGGGGTAGCTATGGTGTATGCCTTACCACTGGGGGGGGGGGGGGGGGGGTAGCTATGGTGTGTGCCTTACCACTGGGGGGGGGGTTAGCTATGGTGTATGCCTTACCACTGGGGGGGGTAGCCATGGTGTGTGCGGGGGGGGGGTAGCCATGGTGTGTGCGGGGGGGGTATCCATGGTGTGTGCCTTGTTTGCATCAATGATTAGTTGTCACCAGATTGCAAATAACATATTTGAGTCCGAGATAATAGACTTTGTTTTAGTTAACCAGAATGAAAAATCATTATTCCTTTAGTTGTAGTTGTTTCTGGGTTTATTTAGTCGGTTACAGTCTCGTCAATTGCCACTGAAAAATATGTGTTTTGAAGAACATTTTCGTCACTGTAGTTGATGAAATGAACACTGGTGTGAATCGCACATGAGCTGGTGTGTGTGTGTGTGTGTGTGTGTACGAGGGAGTGAGCGTGCTCTTTCCGGTAAGTAAGTGACTCACCGCTGACTGAAAAGTGTTCCCCAACTGTGTCTGTGAAAGTATGTCTCACTGCATCTCAACTTGAGATGACTCTCATATGGGCCTGTATTCATGTCTCTCACTCACGGAGGAAATACCCTGAGTCACAATATGGGGGTAGAATAGGGCTTGTGTGTTACTGAGCAACAACATGGGGGTAGAATAGGGCTTGTTTGTTACTGAGCAACAATATGGGGGTAGAATAGGGCTTGTGTGTTACTGAGCAACAACACGGGGGTAGAATAGGGCTTGTGTGTTACTGAGCAACAACATGGGGTAGAATAGGGCTTGTTTGTTACTGAGCAACAACATGGGGGTAGAATAGGGCTTGTTTGTTACTGAGCAACAATATGGGGGTAGAGTAGAGCTTGTTTGTTACTGAGCAACAACATGGGGGTAGAATAGGGCTTGTGTGTTACTGAGCAACAACATGGGGGTAGAATAGGGCTTGTGTGTTACTGAGCAACAACACGGAGTAGAATAGGGCTTGTTTGTTACTGAGCAACAACATGGGTGTAGAATAGGGCTTGTGTGTTACTGAGCAACAACACCGAGTAGAATAGGGCTTGTTTGTTACTGAGCAACAACATGGGTGTAGAATAGGGCTTGTGTGTTACTGAGCAACAACACGGGGGTAGAGTAGGGCTTGTGTGTTACTGAGCAACAACACGGGGGTAGAGTAGGGCTTGTGTGTTACTGAGCAACAACATGGAGGTAGAATAGGGCTTGTGTGTTACTGAGCAACAACATGGAGGTAGAATAGGGCTTGTGTGTTACTGAGCAACAACATGGAGGTAGAATAGGGCTTGTGTGTTACTGAGCAACAATATGGGGGTAGAATAGGGCTTGTTTGTTACTGAGCAACAATATGGGGGTAGAGTAGGGCTTGTGTGTTACTGAGTAACAACATGGGGGTAGAATAGGGCTTGTGTGTTACTGAGCAACAACATGGGGGTAGAATAGGGCTTGTTTGTTACTGAGCAACAACATGGGGGTAGAATAGGGCTTGTGTGTTACTGAGCAACAATATGGGGGTAGAATAGGGCTTGTGTGTTACTGAGCAACAACATGGGGGTAGAATAGGGCTTGTGTGTTACTGAGCAACAATATGGGGTTACTGAGCAACAACATGGAGGTAGAATAGGGCTTGTGTGTTACTGAGCAACAATATGGGGGTAGAATAGGGCTTGTGTGTTACTGAGCAACAACATGGGGGTAGAATAGGGCTTGTGTGTTACTGAGCAACAACATGGGGGTAGAATAGGGCTTGTGTGTTACTGAGCAACAACATGGAGGTAGAATAGGGCTTGTGTGGTACTGAGCAACAACATGGGGGTAGAATAGGGCTTGTGTGTTACTGAGCAACAATCATGGGGTAGAATAGGGCTTGTGTGTTACTGAGCAACAATAAGGGGGTAGAATAGGGCTTGTGTGTTACTGAGCAACAACATGGGGGTAGAATAGGGCTTGTGTGTTACTGAGCAACAACATGGGGGTAGAATAGGGCTTGTGTGTTACTGAGCAACAACATGGAGGTAGAATAGGGCTTGTGTGGTACTGAGCAACAATATGGGGGTAGAATAGGGCTTGTGTGGTACTGAGCAAGAACATGGGGTTAGAGTAGGGCTTGTGTGTTACTGAGCAACAACATGGAGGTAGAATAGGGCTTGTGTGGTACTGAGCAACATAATGGGGGTAGAATAGGGCTTGTGTGTTACTGAGCAACAACATGGGGGTAGAATAGGGCTTGTGTGTTACTGAGCAACAACATGGAGGTAGAATAGGGCTTGTGTGGTACTGAGCAACAATATGGGGGTAGAATAGGGCTTGTGTGTTACTGAGCAACAACATGGGGGTAGAATAGGGCTTGTGTGTTACTGAGCAACAATATGGGGTTACTGAGCAACAACATGGAGGTAGAATAGGGCTTGTGTGTTACTGAGCAACAATATGGGGGTAGAATAGGGCTTGTGTGTTACTGAGCAACAACATGGGGGTAGAATAGGGCGTGTGTGTTACTGAGCAACAACATGGGGGTAGAATAGGGCTTGTGTGTTACTGAGCAACAACATGGAGGTAGAATAGGGCTTGTGTGGTACTGAGCAACAGCATGGGGGTAGAATAGGGCTTGTGTGTTACTGAGCAACAACATGGAGGTAGAATAGGGCTTGTGTGGTACTGAGCAACATCATGGGGGTAGAATAGGGCTTGTGTGTTACTGAGCAACAACATGGGGGTAGAATAGGGCTTGTGTGTTACTGAGCAACAACATGGAGGTAGAATAGGGCTTGTGTGGTACTGAGCAACAATATGGGGGTAGAATAGTGCTTGTGTGTTACTGAGCAACAACATGGGGGTAGAATAGGGCTTGTGTTACTGAGCAACAATATGGGGTTACTGAGCAACAACATGGAGGTAGAATAGGGCTTGTGTGTTACTGAGCAACAATATGGGGGTAGAATAGGGCTTGTGTGTTACTGAGCAACAACATGGGGGTAGAATAGGGCTTGTGTGTTACTGAGCAACAACATGGGGGTAGAATAGGGCTTGTGTGTTACTGAGCAACAACATGGAGGTAGAATAGGGCTTGTGTGGTACTGAGCAACAACATGGGGGTAGAATAGGGCTTGTGTGTTACTGAGCAACAATCATGGGGTAGAATAGGGCTTGTGTGTTACTGAGCAACAATAAGGGTGTAGAATAGGGCTTGTGTGTTACTGAGCAACAACATGGGGGTAGAATAGGGCTTGTGTGTTACTGAGCAACAACATGGGGGTAGAATAGGGCTTGTGTGGTACTGAGCAACAACATGGGGGTAGAATAGGGCTTGTGTGTTACTGAGCAACAACATGGGGGTAGAATAGGGCTTGTGTGTTACTGAGCAACAACATGGGGGTAGAATAGGGCTTGTGTGTTACTGAGCAACAACATGGGGGTAGAATAGGGCTTGTGTGTTACTGAGCAACAACATGGGGGTAGAATAGGGCTTGTGTGTTACTGAGCAACAACATGGGGGTAGAATAGGGCTTGTGTGTTACTGAGCAACAATATGGGTGTAGAATAGGGCTTGTGTGTTACTGAGCAACAACATGGGGGTAGAATAGGGCTTGTGTGTTACTGAGCAACAACATGGGGGTAGAATAGGGCTTGTGTGTTACTGAGCAACAACATGGGGGTAGAATAGGGCTTGTGTGTTACTGAGCAACAACATGGGGGTAGAATAGGGCTTGTGTGTTACTGAGCAACAACATGGGGGTAGAATAGGGCTTGTGTGTTACTGAGCAACAACATGGGGGTAGAATAGGGCTTGTGTGTTTTACTGAGCAACAACATGGAGGTAGAATAGGGCTTGTGTGTTACTGAGCAACAACATGGAGGTAGAATAGGACTTGTGTGTTACTGAGCAACAACATGGGGGTAGAATAGGGCTTGTGTGTTACTGAGCAACAATATGGACTGTTAATCAGAGGGTCTGCTGCGTCTCTATTGATTCATGATGGAGTTATAGATGTTATAGGTGGTGTGTGAAACTAACCTTGGTTTATCTCTCCTCCTCCCTCTCACCCTCCTCCTCCTCCCTCTCACCCTCCTCCTCCTCGCTCTCACCCTCCTCCTCCTCGCTCTCACCCTCCTCCTCCTCGCTCTCACCCTCCTCCTCCTCCCTCTCACCCTCCTCCTCCTCCCTCTCACCCTCCTCCTCCTCCCTCTCACCCTCCTCCTCCTCCCTCTCACCCTCCTCCTCCTCGCTCTCACCCTCCTCCTCGCTCTCACCCTCCTCCTTCTCCCTCTCACCCTCCTCCTCCTCGCTCTCACCCTCCTCCTCCTCGCTCTCACCCTCCTCCTCCTCGCTCTCACCCTCCTCCTCCTCGCTCTCCTCCTCGCTCTCACCCTCCTCCTCCTCCTCGCTCTCCCTCTCCTCTCCATTTTCTTCCCATCCCTTCCAACAGAATGAGGACAGCCCCAGTCCAAAGCGTCAGAGACTATCTGGCCAATCAGTGCTGGATCTCTCCACGGTGGCCCTACCCTCCAACCCCTCTCCGCCAATGAGGCCGTGGGAGCTGCCCCACAGTCGCAGACCTCCCCCTAACCCCCACCCCCACTACCACCAGGAGCGCTGCCATACACCTGTCAGACACAGACACAGGTAAGACTGTTACCGCACCTGCTACTGTGCTTTTTAGCTTGGTTACTTTGTTCGTTTGTTAGTCAGTTTGCTAGTTAGTCAGTTAGCTAGTCAGTCAGTTAGCTAGTTAGTTAGTCAGTTAGCTAGTTAGTTAGTTAGTCAGTCAGTTAGCCGGCCGGTCAGTCAGTTAGCCGGCCGGTCAGTCAGTTAGCCGGCCGGCCAGTCAGTTAGCCGGCCGGCCAGTCAGTTAGCCGGCCGGCCAGTCAGTTAGCCGGCCGGCCAGTCAGTTAGCCGGCCGGCCAGTCAGTTAGCCGGCCGGCCAGTCAGTTAGCCGGCCAGTCAGTTAGCCGGCCAGTCAGTTAGCCGGCCGGCCGGCCAGTTAGCCGGCCAGTCAGTTAGCCGGCCGGCCGGCCAGTCAGTTAGCCGGCCGGCCAGTGAGTCAGTTTGGAATGCTGAGCTCTGTTTGCTCAGTAGTCAATATTGACCAGTAAGAGCTAACGATGATGATGATTGTAACTATGGTGATGACATATTGTGTTGATGGATAATACTTATCAGAATGATGAAGACTTAACTCTCCCCCCTCCTTTCCTCCAGTCCTCCAGCGCGTCGCCAGCGTGGCCGTCTGTCCCGTACCCCCCGTCACCACCCCCCTCCTCCTCCTCCCCACCACCCCTCCCCTCCTCCCCCCTCCATCCGACTGGACCCCCAGGACCAAAGCTACCGCCACCACTACCCTCACCCCCACCAGAGCTACCCTCACCCCCCTCCTCCCCCCTACGGCCAGCCCCCAGCCCCTGCCGGAGGGGGCGTGGAGGAACCTCGAGCATTCCACCCCCCCGCCCTGTCTCCACGGTTACTGCACCCTGCTGTCCATCATTCTCATCAAGCGGCTCACCACCACACACAGCAGCAAGGAACCATGGTCATGGACCTACATGAACAGGTTAGACTGGGAGAGAGAGGGAGGAGGGGACCTATATTAACAGGTTAGACTGGGAGAGAGAGGGAGGAGGGGACCTATATTAACAGGTTAGACTGGGAGAGGGAGGAGGGGACCTATATTAACAGGTTAGACTGGGAGAGAGAGAGGAGGGGACCTATATTAACAGCTTAGACTGGGGGAGAGAGAGAGAGAGAGGAGGGGACCTATATTAACAGGTTAGACTGGGAGAGAGAGAGAGGGAGGAGGGGACCTATATTAACAGGTTAGACTGGGAGAGAGAGAGAGGAGGGGACCTATATTAACAGGTTAGACTGGGAGAGAGAGGGAGGAGGGGACCTATATTAACAGGTTAGACTGGGAGAGAGAGGGGGGAGGGGACCTATATTAACAGGTTAGACTGGGAGAGAGAGGGAGGAGGGGACCTATATTAACAGGTTAGACTGGGAGAGAGAGGGGGGAGGGGACCTATATTAACAGGTTAGACTGGGAGATAGAGGGAGGGAGGGAGGAGGGGACCTATATTAACAGGTTAGACTGGGAGAGAGAGGGAGGGAGGAGGGGACCTATATTAACAGGTTAGACTGGGAGAGAGAGGGGGGAGGGGACCTATATTAACAGGTTAGACTGGGAGAGAGAGGGAGGAGGGGACCTATATTAACAGGTTAGACTGGGAGAGAGAGGGAGGAGGGGACCTATATTAACAGGTTAGACTGGGAGAGAGAGGAGGGACCTATATTAACAGGTTAGACTGGGAGAGAGAGGGAGGAGGGGACCTATATTAACAGGTTAGACTGGGAGAGAGAGAGAGGAGGGGACCTATATTAACAGGTTAGACTGGGAGAGAGAGAGAGGAGGGGACCTATATTAACAGGTTAGACTGGGAGAGGGAGGAGGGGACCTATATTAACAGGTTAGACTGGGAGAGAGAGAGAGGAGGGGACCTATATTAACAGGTTAGACTGGGAGAGGGAGGAGGGGACCTATATTAACAGGTTAGACTGGGAGAGAGAGGAGGGGACCTATATTAACAGGTTAGACTGGGAGAGAGAGGAGGGGACCTATATTAACAGGTTAGACTGGGAGAGAGAGGAGGGGACCTACATGAACAGGTTAGACTGGGAGAGAGGAGGGGACCTATATGAACAGGTTAGACTGGGAGAGGGAGGAGGGGACCTATATTAACAGGTTAGACTGGGAGAGGGAGGAGGGGACCTATATTAACAGGTTAGACTGGGAGAGAGAGGAGGGGACCTATATTAACAGGTTAGACTGGGAGAGAGAGGGAGGAGGGGACCTATATTAACAGGTTAGACTGGGAGAGAGAGGAGGGGACCTATATTAACAGGTTAGACTGGGAGAGAGAGGGAGGAGGGGACCTATATTAACAGGTTAGACTGGGAGAGAGAGGGAGGAGGGGACCTATATTAACAGGTTAGACTGGGAGAGAGAGGGAGGAGGGGACCTATATTAACAGGTTAGACTGGGAGAGAGAGGGAGGAGGGGACCTATATTAACAGGTTAGACTGGGAGAGAGAGGGGACCTATATTAACAGGTTAGACTGGGAGAGAGAGAGGAGGGGACCTATATTAACAGGTTAGACTGGGAGAGAGAGGGGACCTATATTAACAGGTTAGACTGGGAGAGAGAGAGGAGGGGACCTATATTAACAGCTTAGACTGGGGGAGAGAGAGAGAGAGAGAGGAGGGGACCTATATTAACAGGTTAGACTGGGAGAGAGAGGGAGGAGGGGACCTATATTAACAGGTTAGACTGGGAGAGAGAGAGGAGGGGACCTATATTAACAGGTTAGACTGGGAGAGAGAGGGAGGAGGGGACCTATATTAACAGGTTAGACTGGGAGAGAGAGGGGGGAGGGGACCTATATTAACAGGTTAGACTGGGAGAGAGAGGGGGGAGGGGACCTATATTAACAGGTTAGACTGGGAGAGAGAGGGAGGGAGGGGACCTATATTAACAGGTTAGACTGGGAGAGAGAGGGAGGGAGGAGGGGACCTATATTAACAGGTTAGACTGGGAGAGAGAGGGGGGAGGGGACCTATATTAACAGGTTAGACTGGGAGAGAGAGGGAGGAGGGGACCTATATTAACAGGTTAGACTGGGAGAGAGAGGGAGGGAGGGAGGGAGGAGGGGACCTATATTAACAGGTTAGACTGGGAGAGAGAGGGAGGGAGGAGGGGACCTATATTAACAGGTTAGACTGGGAGAGAGAGGGGGGAGGGGACCTATATTAACAGGTTAGACTGGGAGAGAGAGGAGGGGACCTATATTAACAGGTTAGACTGGGAGAGAGAGAGAGGGAGGGAGGAGGGGACCTATATTAACAGGTTAGACTGGGAGAGAGAGGGGGGAGGGGACCTATATTAACAGGTTAGACTGGGAGAGGGAGGAGGGGACCTATATTAACAGGTTAGACTGGGAGAGGGAGGAGGGGACCTATATTAACAGGTTAGACTGGGAGAGAGAGGGAGGGGGGGACCTATATTAACAGGTTAGACTGGGAGAGAGGGAGGAGGGGACCTATATTAACAGGTTAGACTGGGAGAGAGAGGGAGGAGGGGACCTATATTAACAGGTTAGACTGGGAGAGAGAGGGAGGAGGGGACCTATATTAACAGGTTAGACTGGGAGAGAGAGGGAGGAGGGGACCTATATTAACAGGTTAGACTGGGAGAGAGAGGGAGGAGGGGACCTATATTAACAGGTTAGACTGGGAGAGAGAGGGAGGAGGGGACCTATATTAACAGGTTAGACTGGGAGAGAGAGGGAGGAGGGGACCTATATTAACAGGTTAGACTGGGAGAGAGAGGGAGGAGGGGACCTATATTAACAGGTTAGACTGGGAGAGAGAGGGAGGAGGGGACCTATATTAACAGGTTAGACTGGGAGAGAGAGGGAGGAGGGGACCTATATTAACAGGTTAGACTGGGAGAGAGAGGGAGGAGGGGACCTATATTAACAGGTTAGACTGGGAGAGAGAGGGAGGAGGGGACCTATATTAACAGGTTAGACTGGGAGAGAGAGGGAGGAGGGGACCTATATTAACAGGTTAGACTGGGAGAGAGAGGGAGGAGGGGACCTATATTAACAGGTTAGACTGGGAGAGAGAGGGAGGAGGGGACCTATATTAACAGGTTAGACTGGGAGAGAGAGGGAGGAGGGGACCTATATTAACAGGTTAGACTGGGAGAGAGAGGGAGGAGGGGACCTATATTAACAGGTTAGACTGGGAGAGAGAGGAGGGGACCTATATTAACAGGTTAGACTGGGAGAGGGAGGAGGGGACCTATATTAACAGGTTAGACTGGGAGAGAGAGGAGGGGACCTATATTAACAGGTTAGACTGGGAGAGAGAGGAGGGGACCTACATGAACAGGTTAGACTGGGAGAGAGGAGGGAGGAGGGGACCTATATTAACAGGTTAGACTGGGAGAGAGAGGGAGGAGGGGACCTATATTAACAGGTTAGACTGGGAGAGAGAGGGGACCTATATTAACAGGTTAGACTGGGAGAGAGAGGGAGGAGGGGACCTATATTAACAGGTTAGACTGGGAGAGAGAGAGGAGGGGACCTATATTAACAGCTTAGACTGGGGGAGAGAGAGAGAGAGAGGAGGGGACCTATATTAACAGGTTAGACTGGGAGAGAGAGGGAGGAGGGGACCTATATTAACAGGTTAGACTGGGAGAGAGAGAGGAGGGGACCTATATTAACAGGTTAGACTGGGAGAGAGAGAGAGAGAGAGAGGAGGGGACCTATATTAACAGGTTAGACTGGGAGAGAGAGGGAGGAGGGGACCTATATTAACAGGTTAGACTGGGAGAGAGAGAGGAGGGGACCTATATTAACAGCTTAGACTGGGGGAGAGAGAGAGAGAGAGAGGAGGGGACCTATATTAACAGGTTAGACTGGGAGAGAGAGGGAGGAGGGGACCTATATTAACAGGTTAGACTGGGAGAGAGAGAGGAGGGGACCTATATTAACAGGTGAGACTGGGAGAGAGAGGGAGGAGGGGACCTATATTAACAGGTTAGACTGGGAGAGAGAGGGGGGAGGGGACCTATATTAACAGGTTAGACTGGGAGAGAGAGGGGGGAGGGGACCTATATTAACAGGTTAGACTGGGAGAGAGAGGGAGGGAGGGAGGAGGGGACCTATATTAACAGGTTAGACTGGGAGAGAGAGGGAGGGAGGAGGGGACCTATATTAACAGGTTAGACTGGGAGAGAGAGGGGGGAGGGGACCTATATTAACAGGTTAGACTGGGAGAGAGAGGGAGGAGGGGACCTATATTAACAGGTTAGACTGGGAGAGAGAGGGAGGAGGGGACCTATATTAACAGGTTAGACTGGGAGAGAGAGGAGGGGACCTATATTAACAGGTTAGACTGGGAGAGAGAGGGAGGAGGGGACCTATATTAACAGGTTAGACTGGGAGAGAGAGAGAGGAGGGGACCTATATTAACAGGTTAGACTGGGAGAGAGAGAGAGGAGGGGACCTATATTAACAGGTTAGACTGGGAGAGGGAGGAGGGGACCTATATTAACAGGTTAGACTGGGAGAGAGAGAGAGGAGGGGACCTATATTAACAGGTTAGACTGGGAGAGGGAGGAGGGGACCTATATTAACAGGTTAGACTGGGAGAGAGAGGAGGGGACCTACATGAACAGGTTAGACTGGGAGAGAGGAGGGGACCTATATTAACAGGTTAGACTGGGAGAGGGAGGAGGGGACCTATATTAACAGGTTAGACTGGGAGAGGGAGGAGGGGACCTATATTAACAGGTTAGACTGGGAGAGAGAGGAGGGGACCTATATTAACAGGTTAGACTGGGAGAGAGAGGGAGGAGGGGACCTATATTAACAGGTTAGACTGGGAGAGAGAGGAGGGGACCTATATTAACAGGTTAGACTGGGAGAGAGAGGGAGGAGGGGACCTATATTAACAGGTTAGACTGGGAGAGAGAGGGAGGAGGGGACCTATATTAACAGGTTAGACTGGGAGAGAGAGGGGACCTATATTAACAGGTTAGACTGGGAGAGAGAGAGGAGGGGACCTATATTAACAGCTTAGACTGGGGGAGAGAGAGAGAGGAGGGGACCTATATTAACAGGTTAGACTGGGAGAGAGAGGGAGGAGGGGACCTATATTAACAGGTTAGACTGGGAGAGAGAGAGGAGGGGACCTATATTAACAGGTTAGACTGGGAGAGAGAGGGAGGAGGGGACCTATATTAACAGGTTAGACTGGGAGAGAGAGGGGGGAGGGGACCTATATTAACAGGTTAGACTGGGAGAGAGAGGGGGGAGGGGACCTATATTAACAGGTTAGACTGGGAGAGAGAGGGAGGGAGGGGACCTATATTAACAGGTTAGACTGGGAGAGAGAGGGAGGGAGGAGGGGACCTATATTAACAGGTTAGACTGGGAGAGAGAGGGGGGAGGGGACCTATATTAACAGGTTAGACTGGGAGAGAGAGGGAGGAGGGGACCTATATTAACAGGTTAGACTGGGAGAGAGAGGGAGGGAGGGAGGGAGGAGGGGACCTATATTAACAGGTTAGACTGGGAGAGAGAGGGAGGGAGGAGGGGACCTATATTAACAGGTTAGACTGGGAGAGAGAGGGGGGAGGGGACCTATATTAACAGGTTAGACTGGGAGAGAGAGGAGGGGACCTATATTAACAGGTTAGACTGGGAGAGAGAGAGAGGGAGGGAGGAGGGGACCTATATTAACAGGTTAGACTGGGAGAGAGAGGGGGGAGGGGACCTATATTAACAGGTTAGACTGGGAGAGAGAGGGAGGAGGGGACCTATATTAACAGGTTAGACTGGGAGAGAGAGGGAGGGAGGGAGGGAGGAGGGGACCTATATTAACAGGTTAGACTGGGGGAGGGAGGAGGGGACCTATATTAACAGGTTAGACTGGGAGAGAGAGGGGGGAGGGGACCTATATTAACAGGTTAGACTGGGAGAGAGAGGGGGGAGGGGACCTATATTAACAGGTTAGACTGGGAGAGAGAGGAGGGGACCTATATTAACAGGTTAGACTGGGAGAGAGAGAGAGGGAGGGAGGAGGGGACCTATATTAACAGGTTAGACTGGGAGAGAGAGGGGGGAGGGGACCTATATTAACAGGTTAGACTGGGAGAGAGAGGGAGGAGGGGACCTATATTAACAGGTTAGACTGGGAGAGAGAGGGAGGGAGGGAGGGAGGAGGGGACCTATATTAACAGGTTAGACTGGGAGAGAGAGGGAGGAGGGGACCTATATTAACAGGTTAGACTGGGAGAGAGAGGGGGGAGGGGACCTATATTAACAGGTTAGACTGGGAGAGAGAGGGGGGAGGGGACCTATATTAACAGGTTAGACTGGGAGAGAGAGGGAGGGAGGGGACCTATATTAACAGGTTAGACTGGGAGAGAGAGGGAGGGAGGAGGGGACCTATATTAACAGGTTAGACTGGGAGAGAGAGGGAGGGAGGAGGGGACCTATATTAACAGGTTAGACTGGGAGAGAGAGGGGGGAGGGGACCTATATTAACAGGTTAGACTGGGAGAGAGAGGGAGGAGGGGACCTATATTAACAGGTTAGACTGGGAGAGAGAGGGAGGAGGGGACCTATATTAACAGGTTAGACTGGGAGAGAGAGGGAGGGAGGAGGGGACCTATATTAACAGGTTAGACTGGGAGAGAGAGGGGGGAAGGGACCTATATTAACAGGTTAGACTGGGAGAGAGAGGAGGGGACCTATATTAACAGGTTAGACTGGGAGAGAGAGAGAGGGAGGGAGGAGGGGACCTATATTAACAGGTTAGACTGGGAGAGAGAGGGGGGAGGGGACCTATATTAACAGGTTAGACTGGGAGAGAGAGGGAGGGAGGGAGGGAGGAGGGGACCTATATTAACAGGTTAGACTGGGAGAGAGAGGGAGGAGGGGACCTATATTAACAGGTTAGACTGGGAGAGAGAGGGGGGAGGGGACCTATATTAACAGGTTAGACTGGGAGAGAGAGGGGGGGACCTATATTAACAGGTTAGACTGGGAGAGGGAGGAGGGGACCTATATTAACAGGTTAGACTGGGAGAGAGAGGGAGGAGGGGACCTATATTAACAGGTTAGACTGGGAGAGGGAGGAGGGGACCTATATTAACAGGTTAGACTGGGAGAGAGAGAGGGGACCTATATTAACAGGTTAGACTGGGATAGAGAGGGAGGAGGGGACCTATATTAACAGGTTAGACTGGGAGAGAGAGGAGGGGACCTATATTAACAGGTTAGACTGGGAGAGGGAGGAGGGGACCTATATTAACAGGTTAGACTGGGAGAGAGAGAGGGGACCTATATTAACAGGTTAGACTGGGAGAGAGGAGGGGACCTATATTAACAGGTTAGACTGGGAGAGAGAGGGGACCTATATTAACAGGTTAGACTGGGAGAGGGAGGAGGGGACCTATATTAACAGGTTAGACTGGGAGAGAGAGGGGACCTATATTAACAGGTTAGACTGGGAGAGAGAGGGGACCTATATTAACAGGTTAGACTGGGAGAGAGAGGAGGGGACCTATATTAACAGGTTAGACTGGGAGAGAGAGGAGGGGACCTATATTAACAGGTTAGACTGGGAGAGAGAGAGGAGGGGACCTATATTAACAGCTTAGACTGGGGGAGAGAGAGAGAGAGAGGAGGGGACCTATATTAACAGGTTAGACTGGGAGAGAGAGAGGAGGGGACCTATATTAACAGGTTAGACTGGGAGAGAGAGAGAGAGAGAGAGAGAGGAGGGGACCTATATTAACAGGTTAGACTGGGAGAGAGAGGGAGGAGGGGACCTATATTAACAGGTTAGACTGGGAGAGAGAGAGGAGGGGACCTATATTAACAGGTTAGACTGGGAGAGAGAGGGAGGAGGGGACCTATATTAACAGGTTAGACTGGGAGAGAGAGGGGGGAGGGGACCTATATTAACAGGTTAGACTGGGAGAGAGAGGGGGGAGGGGACCTATATTAACAGGTTAGACTGGGAGAGAGAGGGAGGGAGGGAGGAGGGGACCTATATTAACAGGTTAGACTGGGAGAGAGAGGGAGGGAGGAGGGGACCTATATTAACAGGTTAGACTGGGAGAGAGAGGGGGGAGGGGACCTATAAACAGGTTAGACTGGGAGAGAGAGGGAGGAGGGGACCTATATTAACAGGTTAGACTGGGAGAGAGAGGGAGGAGGGGACCTATATTAACAGGTTAGACTGGGAGAGAGAGGAGGGGGGACCTATATGAACAGGTTAGACTGGGAGAGAGAGGGAGGAGGGGACCTATATTAACAGGTTAGACTGGGAGAGAGAGAGAGGAGGGGACCTATATTAACAGGTTAGACTGGGAGAGAGAGAGAGGAGGGGACCTATATTAACAGGTTAGACTGGGAGAGGGAGGAGGGGACCTATATTAACAGGTTAGACTGGGAGAGAGAGAGAGGAGGGGACCTATATTAACAGGTTAGACTGGGAGAGGGAGGAGGGGACCTATATTAACAGGTTAGACTGGGAGAGAGAGGAGGGGACCTATATTAACAGGTTAGACTGGGAGAGAGAGGAGGGGACCTATATTAACAGGTTAGACTGGGAGAGAGAGGAGGGGACCTACATGAACAGGTTAGACTGGGAGAGAGGAGGGGACCTATATTAACAGGTTAGACTGGGAGAGGGAGGAGGGGACCTATATTAACAGGTTAGACTGGGAGAGGGAGGAGGGGACCTATATTAACAGGTTAGACTGGGAGAGAGAGGAGGGGACCTATATTAACAGGTTAGACTGGGAGAGAGAGGGAGGAGGGGACCTATATTAACAGGTTAGACTGGGAGAGAGAGGAGGGGACCTATATTAACAGGTTAGACTGGGAGAGAGAGGGAGGAGGGGACCTATATTAACAGGTTAGACTGGGAGAGAGAGGGAGGAGGGGACCTATATTAACAGGTTAGACTGGGAGAGAGAGGGAGGAGGGGACCTATATTAACAGGTTAGACTGGGAGAGAGAGGGGACCTATATTAACAGGTTAGACTGGGAGAGAGAGAGGAGGGGACCTATATTAACAGCTTAGACTGGGGGAGAGAGAGAGAGGAGGGGACCTATATTAACAGGTTAGACTGGGAGAGAGAGGGGACCTATATTAACAGGTTAGACTGGGAGAGAGAGGAGGGGACCTATATTAACAGGTTAGACTGGGAGAGAGAGGAGGGGACCTATATTAACAGGTTAGACTGGGAGAGAGAGAGGAGGGGACCTATATTAACAGCTTAGACTGGGGGAGAGAGAGAGAGAGAGGAGGGGACCTATATTAACAGGTTAGACTGGGAGAGAGAGGGAGGAGGGGACCTATATTAACAGGTTAGACTGGGAGAGAGAGAGGAGGGGACCTATATTAACAGGTTAGACTGGGAGAGAGAGAGAGAGAGAGAGAGAGAGGAGGGGACCTATATTAACAGGTTAGACTGGGAGAGAGAGGGAGGAGGGGACCTATATTAACAGGTTAGACTGGGAGAGAGAGAGGAGGGGACCTATATTAACAGCTTAGACTGGGGGAGAGAGAGAGAGAGAGGAGGGGACCTATATTAACAGGTTAGACTGGGAGAGAGAGGGAGGAGGGGACCTATATTAACAGGTTAGACTGGGAGAGAGAGAGGAGGGGACCTATATTAACAGGTTAGACTGGGAGAGAGAGGGAGGAGGGGACCTATATTAACAGGTTAGACTGGGAGAGAGAGGGGGGAGGGGACCTATATTAACAGGTTAGACTGGGAGAGAGAGGGGGGAGGGGACCTATATTAACAGGTTAGACTGGGAGAGAGAGGGAGGGAGGGAGGAGGGGACCTATATTAACAGGTTAGACTGGGAGAGAGAGGGAGGGAGGAGGGGACCTATATTAACAGGTTAGACTGGGAGAGAGAGGGGGGAGGGGACCTATATTAACAGGTTAGACTGGGAGAGAGAGGGAGGGAGGAGGGGACCTATATTAACAGGTTAGACTGGGAGAGAGAGGGAGGAGGGGACCTATATTAACAGGTTAGACTGGGAGAGAGAGGAGGGGACCTATATTAACAGGTTAGACTGGGAGAGAGAGGGAGGAGGGGACCTATATTAACAGGTTAGACTGGGAGAGAGAGAGAGGAGGGGACCTATATTAACAGGTTAGACTGGGAGAGAGAGAGAGGAGGGGACCTATATTAACAGGTTAGACTGGGAGAGGGAGGAGGGGACCTATATTAACAGGTTAGACTGGGAGAGAGAGAGAGAGGAGGGGACCTATATTAACAGGTTAGACTGGGAGAGGGAGGAGGGGACCTATATTAACAGGTTAGACTGGGAGAGAGAGGAGGGGACCTATATTAACAGGTTAGACTGGGAGAGAGAGGAGGGGACCTATATTAACAGGTTAGACTGGGAGAGAGAGGAGGGGACCTACATGAACAGGTTAGACTGGGAGAGAGGAGGGGACCTATATTAACAGGTTAGACTGGGAGAGGGAGGAGGGGACCTATATTAACAGGTTAGACTGGGAGAGGGAGGAGGGGACCTATATTAACAGGTTAGACTGGGAGAGAGAGGAGGGGACCTATATTAACAGGTTAGACTGGGAGAGAGAGGGAGGAGGGGACCTATATTAACAGGTTAGACTGGGAGAGAGAGGAGGGGACCTATATTAACAGGTTAGACTGGGAGAGAGAGGGAGGAGGGGACCTATATTAACAGGTTAGACTGGGAGAGAGAGGGAGGAGGGGACCTATATTAACAGGTTAGACTGGGAGAGAGAGGGGACCTATATTAACAGGTTAGACTGGGAGAGAGAGAGGAGGGGACCTATATTAACAGCTTAGACTGGGGGAGAGAGAGAGAGGAGGGGACCTATATTAACAGGTTAGACTGGGAGAGAGAGGGAGGAGGGGACCTATATTAACAGGTTAGACTGGGAGAGAGAGAGGAGGGGACCTATATTAACAGGTTAGACTGGGAGAGAGAGGGAGGAGGGGACCTATATTAACAGGTTAGACTGGGAGAGAGAGGGGGGAGGGGACCTATATTAACAGGTTAGACTGGGAGAGAGAGGGGGGAGGGGACCTATATTAACAGGTTAGACTGGGAGAGAGAGGGAGGGAGGGGACCTATATTAACAGGTTAGACTGGGAGAGAGAGGGAGGGAGGAGGGGACCTATATTAACAGGTTAGACTGGGAGAGAGAGGGGGAGGGGACCTATATTAACAGGTTAGACTGGGAGAGAGAGGGAGGAGGGGACCTATATTAACAGGTTAGACTGGGAGAGAGAGGGAGGGAGGGAGGGAGGAGGGGACCTATATTAACAGGTTAGACTGGGAGAGAGAGGGAGGGAGGAGGGGACCTATATTAACAGGTTAGACTGGGAGAGAGAGGGGGGAGGGGACCTATATTAACAGGTTAGACTGGGGAGAGAGAGGGGACCTATATTAACAGGTTAGACTGGGAGAGAGAGAGAGGGAGGGAGGAGGGGACCTATATTAACAGGTTAGACTGGGAGAGAGAGGGGGGAGGGGACCTATATTAACAGGTTAGACTGGGAGAGAGAGGGAGGAGGGGACCTATATTAACAGGTTAGACTGGGAGAGAGAGGGAGGGAGGGAGGGAGGAGGGGACCTATATTAACAGGTTAGACTGGGGGAGGGAGGAGGGGACCTATATTAACAGGTTAGACTGGGAGAGAGAGGGGGGAGGGGACCTATATTAACAGGTTAGACTGGGAGAGAGAGGGGGGAGGGGACCTATATTAACAGGTTAGACTGGGAGAGAGAGGAGGGGACCTATATTAACAGGTTAGACTGGGGAGAGAGAGAGAGGGAGGGAGGAGGGGACCTATATTAACAGGTTAGACTGGGAGAGAGAGGGGGGAGGGGACCTATATTAACAGGTTAGACTGGGAGAGAGAGGGAGGAGGGGACCTATATTAACAGGTTAGACTGGGAGAGAGAGGGAGGGAGGGAGGGAGGAGGGGACCTATATTAACAGGTTAGACTGGGAGAGAGAGGGAGGAGGGGACCTATATTAACAGGTTAGACTGGGAGAGAGAGGGGGGAGGGGACCTATATTAACAGGTTAGACTGGGAGAGAGAGGGGGGAGGGGACCTATATTAACAGGTTAGACTGGGAGAGAGAGGGAGGGAGGGGACCTATATTAACAGGTTAGACTGGGAGAGAGAGGGAGGGAGGAGGGGACCTATATTAACAGGTTAGACTGGGAGAGAGAGGGAGGGAGGAGGGGACCTATATTAACAGGTTAGACTGGGAGAGAGAGGGGGGAGGGGACCTATATTAACAGGTTAGACTGGGAGAGAGAGGGAGGAGGGGACCTATATTAACAGGTTAGACTGGGAGAGAGAGGGAGGGAGGAGGGGACCTATATTAACAGGTTAGACTGGGAGAGAGAGGGAGGGAGGAGGGGACCTATATTAACAGGTTAGACTGGGAGAGAGAGGGGGGAGGGGACCTATATTAACAGGTTAGACTGGGAGAGAGAGGAGGGGACCTATATTAACAGGTTAGACTGGGAGAGAGAGAGAGGGAGGGAGGAGGGGACCTATATTAACAGGTTAGACTGGGAGAGAGAGGGGGGAGGGGACCTATATTAACAGGTTAGACTGGGAGGGAGGAGGGGACCTATATTAACAGGTTAGACTGGGAGAGAGAGGGAGGGAGGGAGGAGGGGACCTATATTAACAGGTTAGACTGGGAGAGAGAGGGAGGGAGGAGGGGACCTATATTAACAGGTTAGACTGGGAGAGAGAGGGGGGAGGGGACCTATATTAACAGGTTAGACTGGGAGAGAGAGGAGGGGACCTATATTAACAGGTTAGACTGGGAGAGAGAGAGAGAGGGAGGGAGGAGGGGACCTATATTAACAGGTTAGACTGGGAGAGAGAGGGAGGGAGGAGGGGAACTATATTAACAGGTTAGACTGGGAGAGAGAGGGGGGAGGGGACCTATATTAACAGGTTAGACTGGGAGAGAGAGGAGGGGACCTATATTAACAGGTTAGACTGGGAGAGAGAGGGAGGGAGGAGGGGACCTATATTAACAGGTTAGACTGGGAGAGAGAGGGGGGGACCTATATTAACAGGTTAGACTGGGAGAGAGAGGGAGGAGGGGACCTATATTAACAGGTTAGACTGGGGGAGAGAGAGGGGACCTATATTAACAGGTTAGACTGGGAGAGAGAGGAGGGGACCTATATTAACAGGTTAGACTGGGAGAGAGAGGAGGGGACCTATATTAACAGGTTAGACTGGGAGAGGGAGGAGGGGACCTATATTAACAGGTTAGACTGGGAGAGAGAGGGAGGAGGGGACCTATATTAACAGGTTAGACTGGGAGAGGGAGGAGGGGACCTATATTAACAGGTTAGACTGGGAGAGAGAGAGGGGACCTATATTAACAGGTTAGACTGGGAGAGAGAGGGAGGAGGGGACCTATATTAACAGGTTAGACTGGGAGAGAGAGGAGGGGACCTATATTAACAGGTTAGACTGGGAGAGGGAGGAGGGGACCTATATTAACAGGTTAGACTGGGAGAGAGAGAGGGGACCTATATTAACAGGTTAGACTGGGAGAGAGGAGGGGACCTATATTAACAGGTTAGACTGGGAGAGAGAGGGGACCTATATTAACAGGTTAGACTGGGAGAGGGAGGAGGGGACCTATATTAACAGGTTAGACTGGGAGAGAGAGGGGACCTATATTAACAGGTTAGACTGGGAGAGAGAGGGGACCTATATTAACAGGTTAGACTGGGAGAGAGAGGAGGGGACCTATATTAACAGGTTAGACTGGGAGAGAGAGGAGGGGACCTATATTAACAGGTTAGACTGGGAGAGGGAGGAGGGGACCTATATTAACAGGTTAGACTGGGAGAGAGAGGAGGGGACCTATATTAACAGGTTAGACTGGGAGAGAGAGGGAGGAGGGGACCTATATTAACAGGTTAGACTGGGAGAGAGAGGAGGGGACCTATATTAACAGGTTAGACTGGGGGAGAGAGGAGGGGACCTATATTAACAGGTTAGACTGGGAGAGAGAGAGGGGACCTATATTAACAGGTTAGACTGGGAGAGAGAGGAGGGGACCTATATTAACAGGTTAGACTGGGGGAGAGAGGAGGGGACCTATATTAACAGGTTAGACTGGGGGAGAGAGAGGGGACCTATATTAACAGGTTAGACTGGGAGAGAGAGGAGGGGACCTATATTAACAGGTTAGACTGGGAGAGAGAGGAGGGGACCTATATTAACAGGTTAGACTGGGAGAGAGAGGGAGGAGGGGACCTATATTAACAGGTTAGACTGGGAGAGGGAGGAGGGGACCTATATTAACAGGTTAGACTGGGAGAGAGAGGAGGGGACCTATATTAACAGGTTAGACTGGGAGAGAGAGAGGAGGGGACCTATATTAACAGGTTAGACTGGGAGAGAGAGGGAGGAGGGGACCTATATTAACAGGTTAGACTGGGAGAGAGAGGGAGGAGGGGACCTATATTAACAGGTTAGACTGGGAGAGAGAGGGAGGAGGGGTGTAATATAAAATGCTAACCTCTCTGGTTACTGTAATGGTGAGAGGTTAGCATGTCTTGAGGGGGGTTATGATATATAATGCTAATCTCCCTGGTTATTGTAATGCTGAGAGGTTAGCATGTCTTGGGGGGGTTATGATATATAATGCTAACCTCTCTGGTTATTGTAATGGTCAGAGGTCTCATAGGATGGCGCACAATTAGCCCAGCATCGTCCGGTGTAGGCCGTCATTGTGAATAAGAATTTGTTCTTAACTGACTTTCCTAGTTAAATAAAGGTTAAATAAAAACAATAAAAAATATATATATTAACTCCCTCTCT
>NC_092091.1:85192093-85280708 GCF_045679555.1 Salvelinus alpinus | reverse complement strand
AGACAGGCTTATCGTTGGTATGGTGCAACAACACACATGTGTACAAACACTATATATACAAATGTATGTGGACACCCCTTCAAATTAGTGGATTCTATTTCAGCCACACCCCTTCCTGACAGATGTATAAAATCAAGCACTCAGCCATGCAATCTCCATAGACAAACATTGGCAGTAGAATGGCCTTAATGAAGAGCTCAGTGACTTTCAACATGACAACATCATAGGATGCCACCTTTCCAAGTCAGATCATCAAATTTCATAATCCCCCAACTCCTCTTCTCCCCCTCTCCTCTTCTCTTCTCTTCCCCCCTCTCCTCTTCTCCCCCTCTAGTCGTCTCCCCTCTCCTCCCTTTCCTATTCTCCCCCCTCCTTTCCTCTTCTCCCCCTCTCCTCTTCTCCCCTCCCCTCTCCTCTACTCTCCTCCCCCCTTTCAACTCCTCTCACCACCTCTCCTCTCAATCTCCTCTTCTCTCCCTCTCTTCTCCTCCTCTCCCCTCTCTTCTCCTCTTCTCCCCTCTCTTCTTCTCCCCCCTCCCCTCTCCGCCCTTCCCTCTCCTCTTCTACCCCTCTCCTCATCTCCCTCTTCCCCTCTCCTCTTCTCCTCCACTCCCCTCTCCTCATCTCCCTCTTCCCCTCTCCTCTTCTCCCCCTCCCTTCCCCCTTCTGCTTTTCTCCCCCTCTCTTCTCCTCTTCTGTCCCTCTCTTCTCCTCTTCTCCCCCTCTCTTCTCCTCTTCTGCACCTCTCTTCTCCTCTTCTCCCCATCTGCTCTTCTCCCCTTCTCCCACTCTCTTCTCCTCTTCTCCCACTCTCTTCTCCTCTTCTCCCACTCTCTTCTCCTCTTCTCCCCCTCTCTTCTCCTCTTCTGCTCCTCTCTTCTCCTCTTCTGCTCCTCTCCCCTCCCCTGTCCTACCTTCTCTTCTCTCCTCTTCTTCCACTCTCTTCTCCCCCTCTCTTCTAATCTTCTCCCCCCTTCTCCCCCTCCTCCTTACCTCCTCTTATCTTCTCTCCATCTCTACTCCCCCTATCCTCTCCTGTTCTGCCCCTCTCCTCTCCCCCTCTCTACTCCCCCTCTCCTCTCCTCTGTTCTCCGCCTCTCCTCTTCTCCCCCTCGCCTCTCCTCTTGTCCCCCTCTCCTCTCCTCTTCTCCCCCTTTCCTCTCCTCTTCTCCTCTTCTCCTCCTCTCCTTTTCTCCTCTCCTTTTCTTATAGCCTCGCTACTGTTATAGCCTCGCTACTGTTATAGCCTCACTATTGTTATAGCCTCGCTACTGTTATAGCCTCACTACTGTTATAGCCTCGCTACTGTATATAGCCTCACTACTGTTATAGACTCTCTACTGTTATAGCCTTGCTACTGTATATAGCCTCGCTACTGTTATAGCCTCGCTACTGTTATAGCTTCGCTACTGTATATAGCCTCACTACTGTATATAGCCTCGCTACTGTATATAGCCTCGCTACTGTTATAGCCTCACTACTGTTATAACCTCGCTGCTGTATATAGCCTCACTACTGTTATAGCCTCGCTACTGTATATAGCCTCGCTACTGTTATAGCCTCGCTACTGTTATAGCCTCACTACTGTTATAGCCTCCCTGCTGTATATAGCCTCAATACTATTATAGCCTCGCTACTGTATATAGCCTCTCAACTGTTATAGCCTCGCTACTGTTATAGCCTCGCTACTGTATATAGCCTCACTACTGTATATAGCCTCACTACTGTTATAGCCTCACTACTGCATATAGCCCCACTACTGTATATAGCCTCTCTACTGTATATAGCCTCACTACTGTATATAGCCTCACTACTGTTATAGCCTCACTACTGCATATAGCCCCACTACTGTATAAAGCCTCACTACTGTATATAGCCTCACTACTGTATATAGCCCCTCTACTGTATATAGCCTCACTACTGTATATAGCCTCACTACTGTTATAGCCTCACTACTGTATATAGCCTCTCTACTGTATATAGCCCCTCTACTGTATATAGCCTCACTACTGTTATAGCCTCGCTACTGTATATAGCCTCGCTACTGTTATAGCCTCGCTACTGTTATAGCCTCACTACTGTTATAGCCTCGCTACTGTATATAGCCTCACTACTGTTATAGCCTCGCAACTGTTATAGCCTCGCTACTGTATATAGCCTCACTACTGTATATAGCCCCTCTACTGTATATAGCCTCACTACTGTATATAGCCTCACTACTGTTATAGCCTCACTACTGCATATAGCCCCACTACTGTATATAGCCTCTCTACTGTATATAGCCCCACTACTGTATATAGCCTCTCTACTGTATATAGCCTCACTACTGTATATAGCCTCACTACTGTATATAGCCTCACTACTGTTATAGCCTCGCAACTATTATAGCCTCGCTACTGTATATAGCCTCACTACTGTATATAGCCCCTCTACTGTATATAGCCTCACTACTGTATATAGCCTCACTACTGTTATAGCCTCACTACTGCATATAGCCCCACTACTGTATATAGCCTCTCCACTGTATATAGCCCCACTACTGTATATAGCCTCTCTACTGTATATAGCCTCTCTACTGTATATAGCCCCTCTACTGTATATAGCCTTACTACTGTATATAGCCTCACTACTGTATATAGCCTCTCTACTGTTATAGCCTCGCTACTGTATATAGCCTCACTACTGTATATAGCCTCGCTACTGTATATAACCTCGCTACTGTATATAACCTCGCTACTGTATATAGCCTCACTACTGTATATAGCCTCGTTACGGTAAAGCCCCACTACTGTATATAGCCTCGCTACTGTATATAGCCTCACTACTGTATATAGCCTCAATACTGTATATAGCCTCGCTACGGTAAAGCCTCACTACTGTATATAGCCTCACTACTGTTATAGCCTCACTACTGTATATAGCCTCGCTACTGTATGTAACCTCGCTACTGTATATAACCTCGCTACTGTATATAGCCTCGCTACTGTATATAGCCTCACTACTGTATATAGCCTCGCTACTGTATATAACCTCGCTACTGTATATAGCCTCACTACTGTATATAGCCTCGCTACGGTAAAGCCTCGCTACTGTATATAGCCTCACTACTGTATATAGCCTCGCTACTGTATATAGACTCGCTACTGTTATAGCCTCGCTTATGTTATAGCCTCACTACTGTATATAGTCTCGCTACTGTATATAGCCTCGCTACTGTATATAGCCTCGCTACTGTATATAGCCTGGCTACTGTATATAGCCTCGCTACTGTTATAGCCTCGCTACTGTATATAGTCTCGCTACTGTATATAGCCTCGCTACTGTGATAGCCTCGCTACTGTTATAGCCTCGCTACTGTTATAGCCTCACTACTGTTATAGCCTCGCTACTGTTATAGCCTCACTACTGTTATAGCCTCGCTACTGTATATAGCCTCACTACTGTTATAGCCTCTCTACTGTTATAGCCTTGCTACTGTATATAGCCTCGCTACTGTTATAGCCTCGCTACTGTTATAGCCTCGCTGCTGTATATAGCCTCACTACTGTTATAGCCTCGCTACTGTATATAGCCTCGCTACTGTTATAGCCTCGCTACTGTTATAGCCTCACTACTGTTATAGCCTCGCTGCTGTATTTGCCTCAATACTATTATAGCCTCGCTGCTGTATTTGCCTCAATACTATTATAGCCTCGCTACTGTATATAGCCTCTCTACTGTTATAGCCTCGCTACTGTTATAGCCTCGCTACTGTATATAGCCTCACTACTGTATATAGCCCCTCTACTGTATATAGCCTCACTACTGTATATAGCCTCACTACTGTTATAGCCTCACTACTGTATATAGCCTCTCTACTGTATATAGCCCCTCTACTGTATATAGCCTCACTACTGTATATAGCCTCTCTACTGTATATAGCCTCTCTACTGTTATAGCCTCGCTACTGTATATAGCCTCGCTACTGTTATAGCCTCGCTACTGTTATAGCCTCACTACTGTTATAGCCTCGCTACTGTATATAGCCTCGCTACTGTATATAGCCTCTCTACTGTATATAGCCCCTCTACTGTATATAGCCTCACTACTGTTATAGCCTCTCTACTGTATATAGCCTCACTACTGTTATAGCCTCGCTACTGTATATAGCCTCGCTACTGTTATAGCCCCTCTACTGTATATAGCCTCACTACTGTTATAGCCTCTCTACTGTATATAGCCTCACTACTGTTATAGCCTCGCTACTGTATATAGCCTCGCTACTGTTATAGCCTCGCTACTGTTATAGCCTCACTACTGTTATAGCCTCGCTACTGTATATAGCCTCACTACTGTTATAGCCTCGCTACTGTATATAGCCTCGCTACTGTTATAGCCTCGCTACTGTTATAGCCTCACTACTGTTATAGCCTCGCTACTGTATATAGCCTCACTACTGTTATAGCCTCGCAACTGTTATAGCCTCGCTACTGTATATAGCCTCACTACTGTATATAGCCCCTCTACTGTATATAGCCTCACTACTGTATATAGCCTTACTACTGTTATAGCCTCACTACTGCATATAGCTCCACTACTGTATATAGCCTCTCTACTGTATATAGCCCCACTACTGTATATAGCCTCTCTACTGTATATAGCCTCACTACTGTATATAGCCTCACTACTGTATATAGCCTCACTACTGTTATAGCCTCGCAACTGTTATAGCCTCGCTAATGTATATAGCTTCACTACTGTATATAGCCCCTCTACTGTATATAGCCTCACTACTGTATATAGCCTCACTACTGTTATAGCCTCACTACTGCATATAGCCCCACTACTGTATATAGCCTCTCTACTGTATATAGCCCAACTACTGTATATAGCCTCTCTACTGTATATAGCCTCTCTACTGTATATAGCCTCACTACTGTATATAGCCTCACTACTGTATATAGCCTCACTACTGTATATAGCCTCTCTACTGTATATAGCCTCACTACTGTATATAGCCTCTCTACTGTATATAGCCCCTCTACTGTATATAGCCTCACTACTGTATATAGCCTCACTACTGTATATAGCCTCTCTACTGTTATAGCCTCGCTACTGTATATAGCCTCACTACTGTATATAGCCTCGTTACGGTAAAGCCCCACTACTGTATATAGCCTCGCTACTGTATATAGCCTCACTACTGTATATAGCCTCAATACTGTATATAGCCTCGCTACGGTAAAGCCTCACTACTGTATATAGCCTCACTACTGTTATAGCCTCACTACTGAATATAGCCTCGCTACTGTATATAACCTCGCTACTGTATATAACCTCGCTACTGTATATAGCCTCGCTACTGTATATAGCCTCACTACTGTATATAGCCTCAATACTGTATATAGCCTCGCTACGGTAAAGCCTCACTACTGTATATAGCCTCACTACTGTATATAGCCCCTCTACTGTATATAGCCTCACTACTGTATATAGCCTTACTACTGTTATAGCCTCACTACTGCATATAGCCCCACTACTGTATATAGCCTCTCTACTGTATATAGCCCCACTACTGTATATAGCCTCTCTACTGTATATAGCCTCACTACTGTATATAGCCTCACTACTGTATATAGCCTCACTACTGTTATAGCCTCGCAACTGTTATAGCCTCGCTAATGTATATAGCCTCACTACTGTATATAGCCCCTCTACTGTATATAGCCTCACTACTGTATATAGCCTCACTACTGTTATAGCCTCACTACTGCATATAGCCCCACTACTGTATATAGCCTCTCTACTGTATATAGCCCAACTACTGTATATAGCCTCTCTACTGTATATAGCCTCTCTACTGTATATAGCCTCACTACTGTATATAGCCTCACTACTGTATATAGCCTCACTACTGTATATAGCCTCTCTACTGTATATAGCCTCACTACTGTATATAGCCTCTCTACTGTATATAGCCCCTCTACTGTATATAGCCTCACTACTGTATATAGCCTCACTACTGTATATAGCCTCTCTACTGTTATAGCCTCGCTACTGTATATAGCCTCACTACTGTATATAGCCTCGCTACTGTATATAACCTCGCTACTGTATATAACCTCGCTACTGTATATAGCCTCACTACTGTATATAGCCTCGTTACGGTAAAGCCCCACTACTGTATATAGCCTCGCTACTGTATATAGCCTCACTACTGTATATAGCCTCAATACTGTATATAGCCTCGCTACGGTAAAGCCTCACTACTGTATATAGCCTCACTACTGTTATAGCCTCACTACTGAATATAGCCTCGCTACTGTATATAACCTCGCTACTGTATATAACCTCGCTACTGTATATAGCCTCACTACTGTATATAGCCTCAATACTGTATATAGCCTCGCTACGGTAAAGCCTCACTACTGTATATAGCCTCACTACTGTTATAGCCTCGCTACTGTATATAGCCTCACTACTGTTATAGCCTCACTTCTGTTATAGCCTCGCTACTGTATATAGCCTCACTACTGTATATAGCCTCACTACGGTAAAGCTCCACTACTGTATATAGCCTCGCTACTGTTATAGCCTCACTACTGTTATAGCCTCGCTAGTGTATATAGCCTCACTACTGTATATATATCCTCGCTACTGTATATAACCTCGCTACTGTATATAGCCTCACTGCTGTATATAGCCTCACTACGGTAAAGTCTCACTACTGTATATAGCCTCGCTTCTGTATATAGCCTCACTACTGTTATAGGCTCACTACTGTTATAGCCTAGCTACTGTTATAGCCTCACTACTGTTATAGCCTCACTACTGTTATAGACTCGCTACTGTATATAGCCTCTCTACTGTATATAGCCTCTCTACTGTATATAGCCTCGCTACTGTTGTAGCCTCGCTACTGTATATAGCCTCAATACTGTATATAGCCACGCTACTGTATATAGTCTCACTACTGTTATAGCCTCGCTACTGTTATAGCCTCGCTACTGTATATAGCCTCGCTACTGTATATAGTCTCACTACTGTTATAGCCTCGCTACTGTATATAGCCTCACTACTGTCTATAGCCTCGCCACTGTATATAGTCTCACTACTGTTATAGCCTCGCTACTGTATATAGCCTCACTACTGTATATAGCCTCGCTACTGTATATAGTCTCACTACTGTTATAGCCTCTCTACTGTTATAGCCTCGCTACTGTATATAGTCTCACTACTGTTATAGCCTCGCTACTGTTATAGCCTCACTACTGTATATAGCCTCACTACTGTATATAGCCTCGCTACTGTATATAGCCTCACTAGTGTTATAGCATCGCTACTGTTATAGCCTCACTACTGTTATAGCCTCGCTGCTGTATATAGCCCCTCTACTGTATATAGCCTCACTACTGTATATAGCCTCACTACTGTTATAGCCTTACTACTGCATATAGCCCCACTACTGTATATAGCCTCTCTACTGTATATAGCCTCTCTACTGTATATAGCCTCGCTACTGTATATAGCCTCGATACTGTATATAGCCCCTCTACTGTATATAGCCTCAATACTATTATAGCCTCACTACTGCATATAGCCCCTCTACTGTATATAGCCTCACTACTGTATATAGCCTCACTACTGTTATAGCCTCACTACTGCATATAGCCCCACTACTGTATATAGCCTCTCTACTGTATATAGCCTCTCTACTGTATATAGCCTCGCTACTGTATATAGCCTCACTACTGTATATAGCCTCACTACTGTTATAGCCTCACTACTGTATATAGCCTCGCTACTGTATATAACCTCGCTACTGTATATAACCTCGCTACTGTATATAGCCTCGCTACTGTATATAGCCTCACTACTGTATTTAGCCTCAATACTGTATATAGCCTCCCTACGGTAAAGCCTCACTACTGTATATAGCCTCACTACTGTTATAGCCTCGCTACTGTATATAGCCTCACTACTGTTATAGCCTCACTTCTGTTATAGCCTCGCTACTGTATATAGCCTCACTACTGTATATAGCCTCACTACGGGAAAGCTCCACTACTGTATATAGCCTCGCTACTGTTATAGCCTCACTACTGTTATAGCCTCGCTAGTGTATATAGCCTCACTACTGTATATAGCCTCGCTACTGTATATAACCTCGCTACTGTATATAGCCTCACTGCTGTATATAGCCTCACTACGGTAAAGTCTCACTACTGTATATAGCCTCGCTTCTGTATATAGCCTCACTACTGTTATAGGCTTACTACTGTTATAGCCTAGCTACTGTTATAGCCTCACTACTGTTATAGCCTCACTACTGTTATAGACTCGCTACTGTATATAGCCTCTCTACTGTATATAGCCTCTCTACTGTATATAGCCTCGCTACTGTTGTAGCCTCGCTACTGTATATAGCCTCACTACTGTATATAGCCTCGCTACTGTATATAGTCTCACTACTGTTATAGCCTCGCTACTGTTATAGCCTCGCTACTGTATATAGCCTCACTACTGTATATAGCCTCGCCACTGTATATAGTCTCACTACTGTTATAGCCTCGCTACTGTATATAGCCTCACTACTGTATATAGCCTCGCTACTGTATATAGTCTCACTACTGTTATAGCCTCTCTACTGTTATAGCCTCGCGACTGTATATAGTCTCACTACTGTTATAGCCTCGCTACTGTTATAGCCTCGCTACTGTATATAGCCTCACTACTGTATATAGCCTCGCTACTGTATATAGCCTCACTAGTGTTATAGCATCGCTACTGTTATAGCCTCACTACTGTTATAGCCTCGCTGCTGTATATAGCCCCTCTACTGTATATAGCCTCACTACTGTATATAGCCTCACTACTGTTATAGCCTCACTACTGCATATAGCCCCACTACTGTATATAGCCTCTCTACTGTATATAGCCTCTCTACTGTATATAGCCTCGCTACTGTATATAGCCTCGATACTGTATATAGCCCCTCTACTGTATATAGCCTCAATACTATTATAGCCTCACTACTGCATATAGCCCCTCTACTGTATATAGCCTCACTACTGTATATAGCCTCACTACTGTTATAGCCTCACTACTGCATATAGCCCCACTACTGTATATAGCCTCTCTACTGTATATAGCCTCTCTACTGTATATAGCCTCGCTACTGTATATAGCCTCACTACTGTATATAGCCTCACTACTGTTATAGCCTCACTACTGTATATAGCCTCGCTACTGGATATAACCTCGCTACTGTATATAACCTCGCTACTGTATATAGCCTCGCTACTGTATATAGCCTCACTACTGTATTTAGCCTCAATACTGTATATAGCCTCGCTACGGTAAAGCCTCACTACTGTATATAGCCTCACTACTGTTATAGCCTCGCTACTGTATATAGCCTCACTACTGTTATAGCCTCACTTCTGTTATAGCCTCGCTACTGTATATAGCCTCACTACTGTATATAGCCTCACTACGGTAAAGCTCCACTACTGTATATAGCCTCGCTACTGTTATAGCCTCACTACTGTTATAGCCTCGCTAGTGTATATAGCCTCACTACTGTATATAGCCTCGCTACTGTATATAACCTCGCTACTGTATATAGCCTCACTGCTGTATATAGCCTCACTACGGTAAAGTCTCACTACTGTATATAGCCTCGCTTCTGTATATAGCCTCACTACTGTTATAGGCTCACTACTGTTATAGCCTAGCTACTGTTATAGCCTCACTACTGTTATAGCCTCACTACTGTTATAGACTCGCTACTGTATATAGCCTCTCTACTGTATATAGCCTCTCTACTGTATATAGCCTCGCTACTGTTGTAGCCTCGCTACTGTATATAGCCTCACTACTGTATATAGCCTCGCTACTGTATATAGTCTCACTACTGTTATAGCCTCGCTACTGTTATAGCCTCGCTACTGTATATAGCCTCGCTACTGTATATAGTCTCACTACTGTTATAGCCTCGCTACTGTATATAGCCTCACTACTGTATATAGCCTCGCCACTGTATATAGTCTCACTACTGTTATAGCCTCGCTACTGTATATAGCCTCACTACTGTATATAGCCTCGCTACTGTATATAGTCTCACTACTGTTATAGCCTCTCTACTGTTATAGCCTCGCGACTGTATATAGTCTCACTACTGTTATAGCCTCGCTACTGTTATAGCCTCGCTACTGTATATAGCCTCACTACTGTATATAGCCTCGCTACTGTATATAGCCTCACTAGTGTTATAGCATCGCTACTGTTATAGCCTCACTACTGTTATAGCCTCGCTGCTGTATATAGCCCCTCTACTGTATATAGCCTCACTACTGTATATAGCCTCACTACTGTTATAGCCTCACTACTGCATATAGCCCCACTACTGTATATAGCCTCTCTACTGTATATAGCCTCTCTACTGTATATAGCCTCGCTACTGTATATAGCCTCGATACTGTATATAGCCCCTCTACTGTATATAGCCTCAATACTGTTATAGCCTCACTACTGCATATAGCCCCTCTACTGTATATAGCCTCACTACTGTATATAGCCTCACTACTGTTATAGCCTCACTACTGCATATAGCCCCACTACTGTATATAGCCTCTCTACTGTATATAGCCTCTCTACTGTATATAGCCTCGCTACTGTATATAGCCTCACTACTGTATATAGCCTTGCTACTGTATATAACCTTGCTACTGTATATAGCCTTGCTACTGTATATAACCTTGCTACTGTATATAACCTTGCTACTGTATATAGCCTTGCTACTGTATATAACCTTGCTACTGTATATAGCCTCTCTACTGTATATAGCCTCGCTACTGTATATAACCTTGCTACTGTATATAGCCTCGCTACTGTATATAGCCTTGCTACTGTATATAACCTTGCTACTGTATATAGCCTCGCTACTGTATATAGCCTCACTACTGTATATAGCCTTGCTACTGTATATAACCTTGCTACTGTATATAGCCTCGCTACTGTATATAGCCTCACTACTGTATATAGCCTCAATACTGTATATAGCCTCGCTACTGTATATAGCCTCACTACTGTATATAACCTTGCTACTGTATATATCCTCGCTACTGTATATAACCTTGCTACTGTATATAGCCTCGCTACTGTATATAGCCTTGCTACTGTATATAACCTTGCTACTGTATATAGCCTCGCTACTGTATATAACCTTGCTACTGTATATAGCCTCGCTACTGTATATAGCCTTGCTACTGTATATAACCTTGCTACTGTATATAGCCTCGCTACTGTATATAGCCTCACTACTGTATATAGCCTCAATACTGTATATAGCCTCGCTACTGTATATAGCCTCACTACTGTTATAGCCTCGCCACTGTTATAGCCTCGCTACTGTATATAGCCTCTCTACTGTTATAGCCTCGCTACTGTTATAGCCTCACTTCTGGTATAGCCTCACTACTGTATATAGCCTCGCTACGGTAAAGACCCACTACTGTATATAGCCTCACTACTGTATATAGCCTCGCTACTGTATATAGCCTCACTACTGTTATAGCCTCGCCACTGTTATAGCCTCACTTCTGTTATAGCCTCGCTACTGTTAAAGCCTCGCTACTGTTATAGCCTCACTACTGTTATAGCCTCGCTAGTGTATATAGTCTCACTACTGTATATAGCCTCGCTACTGTATATAACCTCGCTACTGTATATAGCCTCACTACTGTATATAGCCTCACTACTGTTATAGCCTCACTACTGTTATAGCCTCGCTACTGTTATAGCCTCGCTACTGTTATAGCCTCACTACTGTATATAGCCTCACTACTGTATATAGCCTCACTACTGTATATAGCCCCTCTACTGTATATAGCCTCACTACTGCATATAGCCACTCTACTGTATATAGCCTCACTACTGTATATAGCCTCTCTACTGTATATGGCCTCACTACTGTATATAGCCTCTCTACTGTATATAGCCCCTCTACTGTATATAGCCTCACTACTGTATATAGCCTCTCTACTGTTATAGCCTCGCTACTGTATATAGCCTCGCTACTGTATATAGCCTCACTAGTGTATATAGCCTCGTTACGGTAAAGCCCCACTACTGTATATAGCCCCTCTACTGTATATAACCTCTCTACTGTATATAGCCTCACTACTGTATATAGCCTCTCTACTGTATATAGCCCCTCTACTGTATATAGCCTCGCTACTGTATATAACCTCGCTACTGTATATAGCCTCGATACTGTATATAGCCTCACTACTGTATATAGCCTCGCTACTGTATATAACCTCGCTACTGTATATAGCCTCGCTACGGTAAAGCCTCACTACTGTATATAGCCTCACTACTGTTATAGCCTCGCTACTGTATATAGCCTCACTACTGTTATAGCCTCGCCACTGTTATAGCCACGCTACTGTATATAGCCTCGCTACTGTATATAGCCTCACTAGTGTATATAGCCTCACTACGGTAAAGCTCCACTACTGTATATAGCCTCACTACGGTTTTAGCATCACTACTGTTATAGCCTCACTACTGTTATAGCCTCACTTCTGTTATAGCCTCACTACTGTATATAGTCTCACTATGGTAAAGCTCCACTACTGTATATAGCCTCGCTACTGTTATAGCCTCGCTAGTGTATATAGCCTCGCTAGTGTATATAGCCTCACTACTGTATATAGCCTCGGTACTGTATATAACCTCACTACTGTATATAGCCTCACTACTGTATATAGCCTCACTACGGTAAAGTCTCGCTACTGTATATAGCCTCGCTACTGTATATAGCCTCACTACTGTTATAGCCTCACTACTGTTATAGCCTAGCTACTGTTATAGCCTCACTACTGTTATAGCCTCACTACTGTTATAGCCTCGCTACTGTATATAGTCTCGCTACTGTATATAGCCTCTCTATTGTATATAGCCTCACTACTGTATATAGCCTCAATACTGTATATAGCCTCGCTACGGTTAAACCTCACTACTGTATATAGCCTCACTACTGTTATAGCCTCACTACTGTATATAGCCTCGCTACTGTATATAACCTCGCTACTGTATATAACCTCGCTACTGTATATAGCATCGCTACTCTATATAGCCTCAATACTGTATATAGCCTCGCTACGGTAAAGCCTCACTACTGTATATAGCCTCACTACTGTTATAGCCTCGCTACTGTATACAGCCTCACTACTGTTATAGCCTCACTTCTGTTATAGCCTCACTACTGTATATAGCCTCACTACGGTAAAGCTCCACTACTGTATATAGCCTCGCTACTGTTATAGCCTCACTACTGTTATAGCCTCGCTAGTGTATATAGCCTCACTACTGTATATAGCCTCGCTACTGTATATAACCTCGCTACTGTATATAGCCTCACTACTGTATATAGCCTCACTACTGTAAAGTCTCACTACTGTATATAGCCTCGCTTCTGTATATAGCCTCACTACTGTTATAGGCTCACTACTGTTATAGCCTAGCTACTGTTATAGCCTCACTACTGTTATAGCCTCACTACTGTTATAGACTCGCTACTGTATATAGCCTCTCTACTGTATATAGCCTCTCTACTGTATATAGCCTCGCTACTGTTATAGCCTCGCTACTGTATATAGTCTCACTACTGTATATAGCCTCGCTACTGTATATAGTCTCACTACTGTTATAGCCTCGCTACTGTTATAGCCTCGCTACTGTATATAGCCTCGCTACTGTATATAGTCTCACTACTGTTATAGCCTCGCTACTGTATATATCCTCACTACTGTATATAGCCTCGCTACTGTATATAGTCTCACTACTGTATATAGCCTCGCTACTGTATATAGTCTCACTACTGTTATAGCCTCTCTACTGTTATAGCCTCGCTACTGTATATAGTCTCACTACTGTTATAGCCTCTTTACTGTATATAGCCTCACTACTGTATATAGCCTCACTACTGTATATAGCCTCGCTACTGTATATAGCATCGCTACTGTTATAGCCTGACTACTGTTATAGCCTCGCTGCTGTATATAACCTCACTACTGTATATAGACTCACTACTGTTATAGCCTCGCTACTGTTATAGCCTCTCTACTGTATATAGCCTCTCTACTGTATATAGCCTCTCTACTGTATATAGCCTCTCTACTGTATATAGCCCCTCTACTGTATATAGCCTCACTACTGTATATACCCTCTCTACTGTTATAGCCTCGCTACTGTATATAGCCTCGCTACTGTATATAGCCTCGCTACTGTATATAGCCTCGCTACTGTATATAGCCTCACTACTGTATATAGCCTCACTACTGTTATAGCCTCGCTACTGTATATAACCTCGCTACTGTATATAGCCTCGCTACTGTATATAGCCTCGTTACGGTAAAGCCCCACTACTGTATATAGCCTCGCTACTGTATATAGCCTCACTACTGTATATAGCCTCACTACTGTTATAGCCTCGCTACTGTATATAACCTCGCTACTGTATATAGCCTCGCTACTGTATATAGCCTCGCTACGGTAAAGCCTCACTACTGTATATAGCCTCACTACTGTTATAGCCTCGCTACTGTATATAGCCTCACTACTGTTATAGCCTCGCCACTGTTATAGCCTCGCTACTAAATATAGCCTCGCTACTGTATATAGCCTCACTAGTGTATATAGCCTCACTACGGTAAAGCTCCACTACTGTATATAGCCTCACTACTGTATATAGCCTCTCTACTGTATATAGCCTCTCTACTGTATATAGCCCCTCTACTGTATATAGCCTCACTACTGTATATACCCTCTCTACTGTTATAGCCTCGCTACTGTATATAGCCTCGCTACTGTATATAGCCTCGCTACTGTATATAGCCTCGCTACTGTATATAGCCTCACTACTGTATATAGCCTCACTACTGTATATAGCCTCGCTACTGTATATAGCCTCGTTACGGTAAAGCCCCACTACTGTATATAGCCTCGCTACTGTATATAGCCTCACTACTGTATATAGCCTCACTACTGTTATAGCCTCGCTACTGTATATAACCTCGCTACTGTATATAGCCTCGCTACTGTATATAGCCTCGCTACGGTAAAGCCTCACTACTGTATATAGCCTCACTACTGTTATAGCCTCGCTACTGTATATAGCCTCACTACTGTTATAGCCTCGCCACTGTTATAGCCTCGCTACTAAATATAGCCTCGCTACTGTATATAGCCTCACTAGTGTATATAGCCTCACTACGGTAAAGCTCCACTACTGTATATAGCCTCACTACTGTTATAGCCTCACTACTGTTATAGCCTCACTACTGTTATAGCCTCACTTCTGTTATAGCCTCACTACTGTATATAGCCTCACTATGGTAAAGCTCCACTACTGTATATAGCCTCGCTACTGTTATAGCCTCGCTAATGTATATAGCCTCGCTAGTGTATATAGCCTCACTACTGTATATAGCCTCGGTACTGTATATAACCTCGCTACTGTATATAGCCTCACTACTGTATATAGCCTCACTACGGTAAAGTCTCGCTACTGTATATAGCCTCGCTACTGTATATAGCCTCACTACTGTTATAGCCTCAGTACTGTATATAGTCCCTCTACTGTATATAGCCTCACTACTGCATATAGCCACTCTACTGTATATAGCCTCACTACTGTATATAGCCTCTCTACTGTATATAGCCTCACTACTGTATATAGCCTCTCTACTGTATATAGCCTCGCTACTGTATATAGCCTCACTACGGTAAAGCTCCACTACTGTATATAGCCTCACTACGGTTATAGCATCACTACTGTTATAGCCTCACTACTGTTATAGCCTCACTTCTGTTATAGCCTCACTACTGTATATAGTCTCACTATGGTAAAGCTCCACTACTGTATATAGCCTCGCTACTGTTATAGCCTCGCTAGTGTATATAGCCTCGCTAGTGTATATAGCCTCACTACTGTATATAGCCTCGGTACTGTATATAACCTCACTACTGTATATAGCCTCATTACTGTATATAGCCTCACTACGGTAAAGTCTCGCTACTGTATATAGCCTCGCTACTGTATATAGCCTCACTACTGTTATAGCCTAGCTACTGTTATAGCCTCACTACTGTTATAGCCTCACTACTGTTATAGCCTCGCTACTGTATATAGTCTCGCTACTGTATATAGCCTCTCTATTGTATATAGCCTCGCTACTGTATATAGCCTCACTACTGTTATAGCCTCACTACTGTATATAGCCTCGCTACTGTTATAGCCTCGCTACTGTTATAGCCGCACTACTGTTATAGCCTCGCTAATGTTATAGCCTCGCTACTGTATATAGCCTTACTACTGTTATAGCCTCGCTACTGTATATAGCCTCGCTACTGTTATAGCCTCGCTACTGTTATAGCCTCACTACTGTTATAGCCTGGCTACTGTATATAGTCTCGCTACTGTATATAGCCTCGCTACTGTATATAGCCTCGCTACTGTATATAGCCTCGCTACTGTTATAGCCTCGCTACTGTTATAGCCTCGCTACTGTATATAGACTCGCTACTGTTATAGCCCCGCTACTGTTATAGCCTCACTACTGTTATAGTCTCGCTACTGTTCTAGCCTCACTACTGTTATAGCCTCGCTACTTTATATAGCCTCGCTACTGTTATAGCCTCGCTACTGTTATAGCCTCGCTACTGTTATAGCCTCACTACTGTTATAGCCTCGCTACTGTATATAGCCTCACTACTGTTATAGCCTCGCTACTGTTATAGCCTCGCTACTGTATATAGCCTCACTACTGTATATAGCCCATCTACTGTATATAGCCTCACTACTGTATATAGCCTCACTACTGTTATAGCCTCACTACTGCATACAGCCCCTCTACTGTATATAGTCTCACTACTGTTATAGCCTCGCTACTGTATATAGCCTCGCTACTGTTATAGCCTCGCTACTGTTATAGCCTCACTACTGTTATAGCCTGGCTACTGTATATAGTCTCGCTACTGTATATAGCCTCGCTACTGCATATAGCCCCACTACTGTATATAGCCTCTCTACTGTATATAGCCTCACTATTGTATATAGCCTCACTACTGTCATAGCCTCACTACTGCATACAGCCCCTCTACTGTATATAGTCTCACTACTGTTATAGCCTCGCTACTGTTATAGCCTCGCTACTGTATATAGCCTCGCTACTGTATATAGTCTCACTACTGTTATAGCCTCGCTACTGTATATAGCCTCACTACTGTATAAAGCCTCGCTACTGTATATAGTCTCACTACTGTTATAGCCTCGCTACTGTATATAGCCTCACTACTGGATATAGCCTCGCCACTGTATATAGTCTCACTACTGTTATAGCCTCTCTACTGTTATAGCCTCGCTACTGTATATAGTCTCACTACTGTTATAGCCTCGCTACTGTTATAGCCTCGCTACTGTATATAGCCTCACTACTGTATATAGCCTCGCTATTGTATATAGCCTCACTACTGTTATAGCATCGCTGCTGTATATAGCCCCTCTACTGTATATAGCCTCACTACTGTATATAGCCTCTCTACTGTATATAGCCTCTCTACTGTATATAGCCTCTCTACTGTATATAGCCTCTCTACTGTATATAGCCCCTCTACTGTATATAGCCTCTCTACTGTTATAGCCTCGCTACTGTATATAGCCTCGCTACTGTATATAGCCTTGCTACTGTATATAACCTCACTACTGTATATAGCCTCGCTACGGTAAAGCCCCACTACTGTATATAGCCTCGCTACTGTATATAGCCTCACTACTGTATATAGCCTCGCTACTGTATATAACCTCGCTACTGTATATAACCTCGCTACTGTATATAGCCTCACTACTGTATATAGCCTCGCTACTGTATATAGCCTCACTACTGTATATAGCCTCAATACTGTATATAGCCTCGCTACGGTAAAGCCTCACTACTGTATATAGCCTCACTACTGTTATAGCCTCACTACTGTATATAGCCTCGCTACTGTATATAACCTCGCTACTGTATATAACCTCGCTACTGTATATAGCCTCACTACTGTATATAGCCTCAATACTGTATATAGCCTCGCTACGGTAAAGCCTCACTACTGTATATAGCCTCACTACTGTTATAGCCTCGCTACTGTATACAGCCTCACTACTGTTATAGCCTCACTTCTGTTATAGCCTCACTACTGTATATAGCCTCACTACGGTAAAGCTCCACTACTGTATATAGCCTCGCTACTGTTATAGCCTCACTACTGTTATAGCCCCGCTAGTGTATATAGCCTCACTACTGTATATAGCCTCGCTACTGTATATAACCTCGCTACTGTATATAGCCTCACTACTGTATATAGCCTCACTACTGTAAAGTCTCACTACTGTATATAGCCTCGCTTCTGTATATAGCCTCACTACTGTTATAGGCTCACTACTGTTATAGCCTAGCTACTGTTATAGCCTCACTACTGTTATAGCCTCACTACTGTTATAGACTCGCTACTGTATATAGCCTCTCTACTGTATATAGCCTCTCTACTGTATATAGCCTCGCTACTGTTATAGCCTCGCTACTGTATATAGCCTCACTACTGTATATAGCCTCGCTACTGTATATAGTCTCACTACTGTTATAGCCTCGCTACTGTTATAGCCTCGCTACTGTATATAGCCACGCTACTGTATATAGTCTCACTACTGTTATAGCCTCGCTACTGTATATATCCTCACTACTGTATATAGCCTCGCTACTGTATATAGTCTCACTACTGTTATAGCCTCGCTACTGTATATAGCCTCACTACTGTATATAGCCTCACTACTGTATATAGTCTCACTACTGTTATAGCCTCTCTACTGTTATAGCCTCGCTACTGTATATAGTCTCACTACTGTTATAGCCTCGCTACTGTTATAGCCTCGCTACTGTATATAGCCTCACTACTGTATATTGCCTCACTACTGTATATAGCCTCGCTACTGTATATAGCATCGCTACTGTTATAGCCTGACTACTGTTATAGCCTCGCTGCTGTATATAACCTCACTACTGTATATAGCCTCACTACTGTTATAGCCTCTCTACTGTATATAGCCTCTCTACTGTATATAGCCTCTCTACTGTATATAGCCTCTCTACTGTATATAGCCCCTCTACTGTATATAGCCTCACTACTGTATATACCCTCGCTACTGTATATAGCCTCGCTACTGTATATAGCCTCGCTACTGTATATAGCCTCGCTACTGTATATAGCCTCACTAGTGTATATAGCCTCGTTACGGTAAAGCCCCACTACTGTATATAGCCTCGCTACTGTATATAGCCTCACTACTGTATATAGCCTCACTACTGTTATAGCCTCGCTACTGTATATAACCTCGCTACTGTATATAGCCTCGCTACTGTATATAGCCTCGCTACGGTAAAGCCTCACTACTGTATATAGCCTCACTACTGTTATAGCCTCGCTACTGTATATAGCCTCACTACTGTTATAGCCTCGCCACTGTTATAGCCTCGCTACTAAATATAGCCTCGCTACTGTATATAGCCTCACTAGTGTATATAGCCTCACTACGGTAAAGCTCCACTACTGTATATAGCCTCACTACTGTTATAGCCTCACTACTGTTATAGCCTCACTACTGTTATAGCCTCACTTCTGTTATAGCCTCACTACTGTATATAGCCTCACTATGGTAAAGCTCCACTACTGTATATAGCCTCGCTACTGTTATAGCCTCGCTAGTGTATATAGCCTCGCTAGTGTATATAGCCTCACTACTGTATATAGCCTCGGTACTGTATATAACCTCGCTACTGTATATAGCCTCACTACTGTATATAGCCTCACTACGGTAAAGTCTCGCTACTGTATATAGCCTCGCTACTGTATATAGCCTCACTACTGTTATAGCCTCAGTACTGTATATAGTCCCTCTACTGTATATAGCCTCACTACTGCATATAGCCACTCTACTGTATATAGCCTCACTACTGTATATAGCCTCTCTACTGTATATAGCCTCACTACTGTATATAGCCTCTCTACTGTATATAGCCTCGCTACTGTATATAGCCTCACTACGGTAAAGCTCCACTACTGTATATAGCCTCACTACGGTTATAGCATCACTACTGTTATAGCCTCACTACTGTTATAGCCTCACTTCTGTTATAGCCTCACTACTGTATATAGTCTCACTATGGTAAAGCTCAACTACTGTATATAGACTCGCTACTGTTATAGCCTCGCTAGTGTATATAGCCTCGCTAGTGTATATAGCCTCACTACTGTATATAGCCTCGGTACTGTATATAACCTCACTACTGTATATAGCCTCATTACTGTATATAGCCTCACTACGGTAAAGTCTCGCTACTGTATATAGCCTCGCTACTGTATATAGCCTCACTACTGTTATAGCCTCACTACTGTTATAGCCTCGCTACTGTATATAGCCTCTCTATTGTATATAGCCTCGCTACTGTATATAGCCTCACTACTGTTATAGCCTCACTACTGTATATAGCCTCGCTACTGTTATAGCCTCGCTACTGTTATAGCCGCACTACTGTTATAGCCTCGCTAATGTTATAGCCTCGCTACTGTATATAGCATTACTACTGTTATAGCCTCGCTACTGTATATAGCCTCGCTACTGTTATAGCCTCGCGACTGTTATAGCCTCACTACTGTTATAGCCTGGCTACTGTATATAGTCTCGCTACTGTATATAGCCTCGCTACTGTATATAGCCTCGCTACTGTATATAGCCTCGCTACTGTATATAGCCTCGCTACTGTTATAGCCTCGCTACTGTTATAGCCTCGCTACTGTATATAGACTCACTACTGTTATATAGTCTCACTATGGTAAAGCTCCACTACTGTATATAGACTCGCTACTGTTATAGCCTCGCTAGTGTATATAGCCTCGCTAGTGTATATAGCCTCACTACTGTATATAGCCTCGGTACTGTATATAACCTCACTACTGTATATAGCCTCATTACTGTATATAGCCTCACTACGGTAAAGTCTCGCTACTGTATATAGCCTTGCTACTGTATATAACCTCACTACTGTATATAGCCTCGCTACGGTAAAGCCCCACTACTGTATATAGCCTCGCTACTGTATATAGCCTCACTACTGTATATAGCCTCGCTACTGTATATAACCTCGCTACTGTATATAACCTCGCTACTGTATATAGCCTCACTACTGTATATAGCCTCGCTACTGTATATAGCCTCACTACTGTATATAGCCTCAATACTGTATATAGCCTCGCTACGGTAAAGCCTCACTACTGTATATAGCCTCACTACTGTTATAGCCTCACTACTGTATATAGCCTCGCTACTGTATATAACCTCGCTACTGTATATAACCTCGCTACTGTATATAGCCTCACTACTGTATATAGCCTCAATACTGTATATAGCCTCGCTACGGTAAAGCCTCACTACTGTATATAGCCTCACTACTGTTATAGCCTCGCTACTGTATACAGCCTCACTACTGTTATAGCCTCACTTCTGTTATAGCCTCACTACTGTATATAGCCTCACTACGGTAAAGCTCCACTACTGTATATAGCCTCGCTACTGTTATAGCCTCACTACTGTTATAGCCCCGCTAGTGTATATAGCCTCACTACTGTATATAGCCTCGCTACTGTATATAACCTCGCTACTGTATATAGCCTCACTACTGTATATAGCCTCACTACTGTAAAGTCTCACTACTGTATATAGCCTCGCTTCTGTATATAGCCTCACTACTGTTATAGGCTCACTACTGTTATAGCCTAGCTACTGTTATAGCCTCACTACTGTTATAGCCTCACTACTGTTATAGACTCGCTACTGTATATAGCCTCTCTACTGTATATAGCCTCTCTACTGTATATAGCCTCGCTACTGTTATAGCCTCGCTACTGTATATAGCCTCACTACTGTATATAGCCTCGCTACTGTATATAGTCTCACTACTGTTATAGCCTCGCTACTGTTATAGCCTCGCTACTGTATATAGCCACGCTACTGTATATAGTCTCACTACTGTTATAGCCTCGCTACTGTATATATCCTCACTACTGTATATAGCCTCGCTACTGTATATAGTCTCACTACTGTTATAGCCTCGCTACTGTATATAGCCTCACTACTGTATATAGCCTCACTACTGTATATAGTCTCACTACTGTTATAGCCTCTCTACTGTTATAGCCTCGCTACTGTATATAGTCTCACTACTGTTATAGCCTCGCTACTGTTATAGCCTCGCTACTGTATATAGCCTCACTACTGTATATTGCCTCACTACTGTATATAGCCTCGCTACTGTATATAGCATCGCTACTGTTATAGCCTGACTACTGTTATAGCCTCGCTGCTGTATATAACCTCACTACTGTATATAGCCTCACTACTGTTATAGCCTCTCTACTGTATATAGCCTCTCTACTGTATATAGCCTCTCTACTGTATATAGCCTCTCTACTGTATATAGCCCCTCTACTGTATATAGCCTCACTACTGTATATACCCTCGCTACTGTATATAGCCTCGCTACTGTATATAGCCTCGCTACTGTATATAGCCTCGCTACTGTATATAGCCTCACTAGTGTATATAGCCTCGTTACGGTAAAGCCCCACTACTGTATATAGCCTCGCTACTGTATATAGCCTCACTACTGTATATAGCCTCACTACTGTTATAGCCTCGCTACTGTATATAACCTCGCTACTGTATATAGCCTCGCTACTGTATATAGCCTCGCTACGGTAAAGCCTCACTACTGTATATAGCCTCACTACTGTTATAGCCTCGCTACTGTATATAGCCTCACTACTGTTATAGCCTCGCCACTGTTATAGCCTCGCTACTAAATATAGCCTCGCTACTGTATATAGCCTCACTAGTGTATATAGCCTCACTACGGTAAAGCTCCACTACTGTATATAGCCTCACTACTGTTATAGCCTCACTACTGTTATAGCCTCACTACTGTTATAGCCTCACTTCTGTTATAGCCTCACTACTGTATATAGCCTCACTATGGTAAAGCTCCACTACTGTATATAGCCTCGCTACTGTTATAGCCTCGCTAGTGTATATAGCCTCGCTAGTGTATATAGCCTCACTACTGTATATAGCCTCGGTACTGTATATAACCTCGCTACTGTATATAGCCTCACTACTGTATATAGCCTCACTACGGTAAAGTCTCGCTACTGTATATAGCCTCGCTACTGTATATAGCCTCACTACTGTTATAGCCTCAGTACTGTATATAGTCCCTCTACTGTATATAGCCTCACTACTGCATATAGCCACTCTACTGTATATAGCCTCACTACTGTATATAGCCTCTCTACTGTATATAGCCTCACTACTGTATATAGCCTCTCTACTGTATATAGCCTCGCTACTGTATATAGCCTCACTACGGTAAAGCTCCACTACTGTATATAGCCTCACTACGGTTATAGCATCACTACTGTTATAGCCTCACTACTGTTATAGCCTCACTTCTGTTATAGCCTCACTACTGTATATAGTCTCACTATGGTAAAGCTCCACTACTGTATATAGACTCGCTACTGTTATAGCCTCGCTAGTGTATATAGCCTCGCTAGTGTATATAGCCTCACTACTGTATATAGCCTCGGTACTGTATATAACCTCACTACTGTATATAGCCTCATTACTGTATATAGCCTCACTACGGTAAAGTCTCGCTACTGTATATAGCCTCGCTACTGTATATAGCCTCACTACTGTTATAGCCTAGCTACTGTTATAGCCTCACTACTGTTATAGCCTCACTACTGTTATAGCCTCGCTACTGTATATAGCCTCTCTCTTGTATATAGCCTCGCTACTGTATATAGCCTCACTACTGTTATAGCCTCACTACTGTATATAGCCTCGCTACTGTTATAGCCTCGCTACTGTTATAGCCGCACTACTGTTATAGCCTCGCTAATGTTATAGCCTCGCTACTGTATATAGCATTACTACTGTTATAGCCTCGCTACTGTATATAGCCTCGCTACTGTTATAGCCTCGCTACTGTTATAGCCTCACTACTGTTATAGCCTGGCTACTGTATATAGTCTCGCTACTGTATATAGCCTCGCTACTGTATATAGCCTCGCTACTGTATATAGCCTCGCTACTGTATATAGCCTCGCTACTGTTATAGCCTCGCTACTGTTATAGCCTCGCTACTGTATATAGACTCACTACTGTTATATAGTCTCACTATGGTAAAGCTCCACTACTGTATATAGACTCGCTACTGTTATAGCCTCGCTAGTGTATATAGCCTCGCTAGTGTATATAGCCTCACTACTGTATATAGCCTCGGTACTGTATATAACCTCACTACTGTATATAGCCTCATTACTGTATATAGCCTCACTACGGTAAAGTCTCGCTACTGTATATAGCCTCGCTACTGTATATAGCCTCACTACTGTTATAGCCTCGCTACTGTTATAGCCTCACTACTGTTATAGCCTCACTACTGTTATAGCCTCGCTACTGTATATAGCCTCTCTATTGTATATAGCCTCGCTACTGTATATAGCCTCACTACTGTTATAGCCTCACTACTGTATATAGCCTCGCTACTGTTATAGCCTCGCTACTGTTATAGCCGCACTACTGTTATAGCCTCGCTAATGTTATAGCCTCGCTACTGTATATAGCATTACTACTGTTATAGCCTCGCTACTGTATATAGCCTCGCTACTGTTATAGCCTCGCTACTGTTATAGCCTCGCTACTGTTATAGCCTCGCTACTGTTATAGCCTCGTTACTGTATATAGACTCACTACTGTTATAGCCCCGCTACTGTTATAGCCTCACTACTGTTATAGCCTCGCTACTGTTCTAGCCTCACTACTGTTATAGCCTCGCTACTGTATATAGCCTCACTACTGTATATAGCCTCACTACTGTTATAGCCTCTCTACTGTTATAGCCTCGCTACTTTATATAGCCTCGCTACTGTTATAGCCTCGCTACTGTTATAGCCTCGCTACTGTTATAGCCTCACTACTGTTATAGCCTCACTACTGTATATAGCCTCACTACTGTTATAGCCTCGCTACTGTATATAGCCTCACTACTGTATATAGCCCCTCTACTGTATATAGCCTCACTACTGTTATAGCCTCACTACTGTTATAGCCTCGCTACTGTTATAGCCTCGCTAGTGTATATAGCCTCACTACTGTATATAGCCTCGGTACTGTATATAACCTCACTACTGTATATAGCCTCTCTATTGTATATAGCCTCACTACTGTTATAGCCTGGCTACTGTATATAGTCTCGCTACTGTATATAGCCTCGCTACTGTATATAGCCTCGCTACTGTTATAGCCTCGCTACTGTTATAGCCTCGCTACTGTATATAGACTCACTACTGTTATATAGTCTCACTATGGTAAAGCTCCACTACTGTATATAGACTCGCTACTGTTATAGCCTCGCTAGTGTATATAGCCTCGCTAGTGTATATAGCCTCACTACTGTATATAGCCTCGGTACTGTATATAACCTCACTACTGTATATAGCCTCATTACTGTATATAGCCTCACTACGGTAAAGTCTCGCTACTGTATATAGCCTCACTACTGTTATAGCCTCGCTAATGTTATAGCCTCGCTACTGTTATAGCCTCACTACTGTTATAGCCTCGCTACTGTATATAGCCTCGCTACTGTATATAGCCTCACTACTGTTATAGCCTCGCTAATGTTATAGCCTCGCTACTGTTATAGCCTCACTACTGTTATAGCCTCGCTACTGTATATAGCCTCTCTATTGTATATAGCCTCATTACTGTATATAGCCTCACTACGGTAAAGTCTCGCTACTGTTATAGCCTCACTACTGTATATAGCCTCGCTACTGTTATAGCCTCGCTACTGTATATAGACTCACTACTGTTATAGCCCCGCTACTGTTATAGCCTCACTACTGTTATAGCCTCGCTACTGTTCTAGCCTCACTACTGTTATAGCCTCGCTACTGTATATAGCCTCACTACTGTTATAGCCTCGCTACTGTATATAGCCTCACTACTGTATATAGCCCCTCTACTGTATCTGGCCTCACTACTGTTATAGCCTCACTACTGTTATAGCCTCGCTACTGTTATAGCCTCGCTACTGTATATAGCCTCACTACTGTATATAGCCCCTCTACTGTATATAGCCTCACTACTGTTATAGCCTCGCTACTGTTATAGCCTCGCTACTGTTATAGCCTCGCTACTGTTATAGCCTCGCTACTGTATATAGCCTCACTACTGTATATAGCCCCTCTACTGTATATAGCCTCACTACTGTTATAGCCTCGCTACTGTTATAGCCTCACTACTGTTATAGCCTCGCTACTGCATATAGCCTCACTACTGTATATAGCCCCTCTACTGTATATAGCCTCACTACTGTTATAGCCTCGCTACTGTTATAGCCTCACTACTGTTATAGCCTCACTACTGTTATAGCCTCGCTACTGCATATAGCCTCACTACTGTTATAGCCTCACTACTGTTATAGCCTCGCTACTGCATATAGCCTCACTACTGTTATAGCCTCACTACTGTTATAGCCTCGCTACTGTTATAGCCCCACTACTGTATATATATATATTATATATATTTTTTTTTACCTTTATTTTACTAGGCAAGTCAGTTAAGAACAAATTCTTATTTTCAATGACGGCCTAGGAACAGTGGGTTAACTGCCTGTTCAGGGGCAGAACGACAGATTTGTACCTTGTCAGCTCGGGGATTCGATCTTGCAACCTTTCGGTTACTAGTCCAACGCTCTAACCACTAGGCTACGCTGCCGCCCCAAAATATAGCCTCTCTACTGTATATAGCCTCACTACTGTATAAAGCCTCGCTACTGTATATAGTCTCACTACTGTTATAGCCTCGCTACTGTATATAGCCTCACTACTGGATATAGCCTCGCTACTGTATATAGTCTCACTACTGTTATAGCCTCTCTACTGTTATAGCCTCGCTACTGTATATAGTCTCACTACTGTTATAGCCTCGCTACTGTTATAGCCTCGCTACTGTATATAGCCTCACTACTGTATATAGCCTCGCTACTGTATATAGCCTCACTACTGTTATAGCATCGCTGCTGTATATAGCCCCTCTACTGTATATAGCCTCACTACTGTTATAGCCTCTCTACTGTATATAGCCTCTCTACTGTATATAGCCTCTCTACTGTATATAGCCCCTCTACTGTATATAGCCTCTCTACTGTTATAGTCTCACTAGTATATAGCCTCGCTACTGTATATAGCCTTGCTACTGTTTATAACCTCACTACTGTATATAGCCTCGCTACGGTAAAGCCCCACTACTGTATATAGCCTCGCTACTGTATATAGCCTCACTACTGTATATAGCCTCGCTACTGTATATAACCTCGCTACTGTATATAACCTCGCTACTGTATATAGCCTCGCTACTGTATATAGCCTCACTACTGTATATAGCCTCAATACTGTATATAGCCTCGCTACGGTAAAGCCTCACTACTGTATATAGCCTCACTACTGTTATAGCCTCGCTACTGTATACAGCCTCACTACTGTTATAGCCTCACTTCTGTTATAGCCTCACTACTGTATATAGCCTCACTACGGTAAAGCTCCACTACTGTATATAGCCTCGCTACTGTTATAGCCTCACTACTGTATATAGCCTCGCTAGTGTATATAGCCTCACTACTGTATATAGCCTCGCTACTGTATATAACCTCGCTACTGTATATAGCCTCACTACTGTATATAGCCTCACTACTGTAAAGTCTCACTACTGTATATAGCCTCGCTTCTGTATATAGCCTCACTACTGTTATAGGCTCACTACTGTTATAGCCTAGCTACTGTTATAGCCTCACTAATGTTATAGCCTCACTACTGTTATAGACTCGCTACTGTATATAGCCTCTCTACTGTATATAGCCTCTCTACTGTATATAGCCTCGCTACTGTTATAGCCTCGCTACTGTATATAGCCTCACTACTGTATATAGCCTCGCTACTGTATATAGTCTCACTACTGTTATAGCCTCGCTACTGTTATAGCCTCGCTACTGTATATAGCCTCGCTACTGTATATAGTCTCACTACTGTTATAGCCTCGCTACTGTATATAGCCTCACTACTGTATATAGCCTCGCTACTGTATATAGTCTCACTACTGTTATAGCCTCGCTACTGTATATAGCCTCACTACTGGATATAGCCTCGCTACTGTATATAGCCTCGCTACTGTTATAGCCTCTCTACTGTTATAGCCTCGCTACTGTATATAGTCTCACTACTGTTATAGCCTCGCTACTGTTATAGCCTCGCTACTGTATATAGCCTCACTACTGTATATAGCCTCGCTACTGTATATAGCCTCACTACTGTTATAGCATCGCTGCTGTATATAGCCCCTCTACTGTATATAGCCTCACTACTGTTATAGCCTCTCTACTGTATATAGCCTCTCTACTGTATATAGCCTCTCTACTGTATATAGCCCCTCTACTGTATATAGCCTCTCTACTGTTATAGTCTCACTAGTATATAGCCTCGCTACTGTATATAGCCTTGCTACTGTTTATAACCTCACTACTGTATATAGCCTCGCTACGGTAAAGCCCCACTACTGTATATAGCCTCGCTACTGTATATAGCCTCACTACTGTATATAGCCTCGCTACTGTATATAACCTCGCTACTGTATATAACCTCGCTACTGTATATAGCCTCGCTACTGTATATAGCCTCACTACTGTATATAGCCTCAATACTGTATATAGCCTCGCTACGGTAAAGCCTCACTACTGTATATAGCCTCACTACTGTTATAGCCTCGCTACTGTATACAGCCTCACTACTGTTATAGCCTCACTTCTGTTATAGCCTCACTACTGTATATAGCCTCACTACGGTAAAGCTCCACTACTGTATATAGCCTCGCTACTGTTATAGCCTCACTACTGTATATAGCCTCGCTACTGTATATAGCCTCACTACTGTATATAGCCTCGCTACTGTATATAACCTCGCTACTGTATATAGCCTCACTACTGTAAAGTCTCACTACTGTATATAGCCTCGCTTCTGTATATAGCCTCACTACTGTTATAGGCTCACTACTGTTATAGCCTAGCTACTGTTATAGCCTCACTAATGTTATAGCCTCACTACTGTTATAGACTCGCTACTGTATATAGCCTCTCTACTGTATATAGCCTCTCTACTGTATATAGCCTCGCTACTGTTATAGCCTCGCTACTGTATATAGCCTCACTACTGTATATAGCCTCGCTACTGTATATAGTCTCACTACTGTTATAGCCTCGCTACTGTTATAGCCTCGCTACTGTATATAGCCTCGCTACTGTATATAGTCTCACTACTGTTATAGCCTCGCTACTGTATATAGCCTCACTACTGTATATAGCCTCGCTACTGTATATAGTCTCACTACTGTTATAGCCTCGCTACTGTATATAGCCTCACTACTGTATATAGCCTCGCTACTGTATATAGTCTCACTACTGTTATAGCCTCTCTACTGTTATAGCCTCGCTACTGTATATAGTCTCACTACTGTTATAGCCTCGCTACTGTTATAGCCTCGCTACTGTATATAGCCTCACTACTGTATATAGCCTCACTACTGTATATAGCCTCGCTACTGTATATAGCATCGCTACTGTATATAGCCTCACTACTGTATATAGCCTCGCTGCTGTATATAACCTCACTACTTTATATAGCCTCACTACTGTTATGGCCTCGCTACTGTTATAGCCTCTCTACTGTATATAGCCTCTCTACTGTATATAGCCTCTCTACTGTATATAGCCTCTCTACTGTATATAGCCCCTCTACTGTATATAGCCTCACTACTGTATATAGCCTCTCTACTGTTATAGCCTCGCTACTGTATATAGCCTCACTACGGTAAAGCTCCACTACTGTATATAGCCTCACTACTGTTATAGCCTCACTACTGTTATAGCCTCACTACTGTTATAGCCTCACTTCTGTTATAGCCTCACTACTGTATATAGCCTCACTATGGTAAAGCTCCACTACTGTATATAACCTCGCTACTGTATATAGCCTCACTACTGTATATAGCCTCACTACTGTTATAGCCTCGCTACTGTATATAACCTCGCTACTGTATATAGCCTCGCTACTGTATATAGCCTCGCTACGGTAAAGCCTCACTACTGTATATAGCCTCACTACTGTTATAGCCTCGCTACTGTTATAGCCTCTCTACTGTTATAGCCTCGCTACTGTATATAGTCTCACTACTGTTATAGCCTCGCTACTGTTATAGCCTCGCTACTGTATATAGCCTCACTACTGTATATAGCCTCGCTACTGTATATAACCTCACTACTGTTATAGCATCACTGCTGTATATAGCCCCTCTACTGTATATAGCCTCACTACTGTTATAGCCTCTCTACTGTATATAGCCTCTCTACTGTTTATAGCCTCGCTACTGTATATAGCCTTGCTACTGTTTATAACCTCACTACTGTATATAGCCTCGCTACGGTAAAGCCCCACTACTGTATATAGCCTCGCTACTGTATATAGCCTCACTACTGTATATAGCCTCGCTACTGTATATAACCTCGCTACTGTATATAGCCTCGCTACTGTATATAGCCTCACTACTGTATATAGCCTCGCTACTGTATATAGCCTCACTACTGTATATAGCCTCAATACTGTATTTAGCCTCGCTACGGTAAAGCCTCACTACTGTATATAGCCTCACTACTGTTATTGCCTCACTACTGTATATAGCCTCGCTACTGTATATAACCTCGCTACTGTATATAACCTCGCTACTGTATATAGCCTCGCTACTGTATATAGCCTCACTACTGTATATAGCCTCAATACTGTATATAGCCTCGCTACGGTAAAGCCTCACTACTGTATATAGCCTCACTACTGTTATAGCCTCACTACTGTATACAGCCTCACTACTGTTATAGCCTCACTTCTGTTATAGCCTCACTACTGTATATAGCCTCACTACGGTAAAGCTCCACTACTGTATATAGCCTCGCTACTGTTATAGCCTCACTACTGTTATAGCCTCGCTAGTGTATATAGCCTCACTACTGTATATAGCCTCGCTACTGTATATAACCTCGCTACTGTACATAGCCTCACTACTGTATATAGCCTCACTACTGTAAAGTCTCACTACTGTATATAGCCTCGCTTCTGTATATAGCCTCACTACTGTTATAGGCTCACTACTGTTATAGCCTAGCTACTGTTATAGCCTCACTACTGTTATAGCCTCACTACTGTTATAGACTCGCTACTGTATATAGCCTCTCTACTGTATATAGCCTCTCTACTGTATATAGCCTCGCTACTGTTATAGCCTCGCTACTGTATATAGCCTCACTACTGTTATAGCCTCACTACTGCATATAGCTCCTCTACTGTATATAGCCTCACTACTGTATTCAGCCTCTCTACTGTTATAGCCTCGCTACTGTATATAGCCTCGCTACTGTATATAGCCTCACTACTGTATATAGCCTCGCTACTGTATATAACCTCGCTACTGTACATAGCCTCACTACTGTATATAGCCTCACTACTGTAAAGTCTCACTACTGTATATAGCCTCGCTTCTGTATATAGCCTCACTACTGTTATAGGCTCACTACTGTTATAGCCTAGCTACTGTTATAGCCTCACTACTGTTATAGCCTCACTACTGTTATAGACTCGCTACTGTATATAGCCTCTCTACTGTATATAGCCTCTCTACTGTATATAGCCTCGCTACTGTTATAGCCTCGCTACTGTATATAGTCTCACTACTGTTATAGCCTCGCTACTGTTATAGCCTCGCTACTGTATATAGCCTCGCTACTGTATATAGTCTCACTACTGTTATAGCCTCGCTACTGTATATAGCCTCACTACTGTATATAGCCTCGCTACTGTATATAGTCTCACTACTGTTATAACCTCGCTACTGTATATAGCCTCACTACTGTATATAGCCTCGCTACTGTATATAGTCTCACTACTGTTATAGCCTCTCTACTGTTATAGCCTCGCTACTGTATATAGTCTCGCTACTGTTATAGCCTCGCTACTGTTATAGCCTCGCTACTGTATATAGCCTCACTACTGTATATAGCCTCACTACTGTATATAGCCTCGCTACTGTATATATATTCGCTACTGTTATAGCCTCACTACTGTTATAGCCTCGCTGCTGTATATAACCTCACTACTGTATATAGCATCACTACTGTTATAGCCTCACTACTGTTATAGCCTCTCTACTGTATATAGCCTCTCTACTGTATATAGCCTCTCTACTGTATATAGCCTCTCTACTGTATATAGCCCCTGTACTGTATATAGCCTCACTACTGTATATAGCCTTTCTACTTTTATAGCCTTGCTACTGTATATAGCCTCGCTACTGTATATAGCCTCGCTACTGTATATAACCTCGCTACTGTATATAGCCTCACTAGTGTATATAGCCTCGTTACGGTAAAGCCCCACTACTATATATAACCTCGCTACTGTATATAGCCTCACTACTGTATATAGCCTCACTACTGTTATAGCCTCGCTACTGTATATAACCTCGCTACTGTATATAGCCTCGCTACTGTATATAGCCTCGCTACGGTAAAGCCTCACTACTGTATATAGCCTCACTACTGTTATAGCCTCGCTACTGTATATAGCCTCACTACTGTTATAGCCTCGCCACTGTTATAGCCTCACTACTGTATATAGCCTCGCTACTGTATATAGCCTCACTAGTGTATATAGCCTCACTACGGTAAAGCTCCACTACTGTATATAGCCTCACTACTGTTATAGCCTCACTACTGTTATAGCCTCACTACTGTTATAGCCTCACTTCTGTTATAGCCTCACTACTGTATATAGCCTCACTATGGTAAAGCTCCACTACTGTATATAACCTCGCTACTGTATATAGCCTCACTACTGTATATAGCCTCACTACTGTTATAGCCTCGCTACTGTATATAACTTCGCTACTGTATATAGCCTCGCTACTGTATATAGCCTCGCTACGGTAAAGCCTCACTACTGTATATAGCCTCACTACTGTTATAGCCTCGCTACTGTATATAGCCTCACTACTGTTATAGCCTCGCTACTGTTATAGCCTCGCTAGTGTATATAGCCTCGCTAGTGTATATAGCCTCAATACTGTATATAGCCTCGGTACTGTATATAACCTCGCTACTGTATATAGCCTCACTACTGTATATAGCCTCACTACGGTAAAGTCTCGCTACTGTATATAGCCTCGCTACTGTATATAGCCTCACTACTGTTATAGCCCCACTACTGTTATAGCCTAGCTACTGCTATAGCCTCACTACTGTTATAGCCTCACTACTGTTATAGCCTCGCTACTGAATATAGTCTCGCTACTGTATATAGCCTCTCTATTGTATATAGCCTCGCTACTGTATATAGCCTCACTACTGTTATAGCCTCACTACTGTATATAGCCTCGCTACTGTTATAGCCTCGCTACTGTTATAGCCTCACTACTGTTATAGCCTCGCTAATGTTATAGCCTCGCTACTGTATATAGCCTTACTATTGTTATAGCCTCGCTACTGTATATAGCCTCGCTACTGTTATAGCCTCGCTACTGTTATAGCCTCACTACTGTTATAGCCTCGCTAATGTTATAGCCTCGCTACTGTATAAAGCCTTACTACTGTTATAGCCTCGCTACTGTATATAGCCTCGCTACTGTTATAGCCTCGCTACTGTTATAGCCTCACTACTGTTATAGCCTCGCTACTGTATATAGCCTCGCTACTGTATATAGCCTCACTACTGTTATAGCCTCACTACTGTATATAGCCTCGCTACTGTTATAGCCTCGCTACTGTTATAGCCTCACTACTGTTATAGCCTCGCTAATGTTATAGCCTCGCTACTGTATATAGCCTTACTACTGTTATAGCCTCGCTACTGTATATAGCCTCGCTACTGTTATAGCCTCGCTACAGTTATAACCTCACTACTGTTATAGCCTCGCCACTGTATATAGCCTCTACTGTATATAGTCTCGCTACTGTATATAGCCTCGCTACTGTATATAGCCTCGCTACTGTATATAGCCTCGCTACTGTTATAGCCTCGCTACTGTTATAGCCTCGCTACTGTATATAGCCTCACTACTGTTATAGCCCCGCTACTGTTATAGCCTCACTACTGTTATAGCCTCGCTACTGTTATAGCCTCACTACTGTTATGGCGTCGCTACTGTATATAGCCTCACTACTGTTATAGCCTCTCTACTGTTATAGCCTCGCTACTGTTATAGCCTCGCTACTGTTATAGCCTCACTACTGTTATAGCCTCGCTAATGTTATAGCCTCGCTACTGTATATAGCCTTACTACTGTTATAGCCTCGCTACTGTATATAGCCTCGCTACTGTTATAGCCTCGCTACAGTTATAACCTCACTACTGTTATAGCCTCGCCACTGTATATAGCCTCTACTGTATATAGTCTCGCTACTGTATATAGCCTCGCTACTGTATATAGCCTCGCTACTGTATATAGCCTCGCTACTGTTATAGCCTCGCTACTGTTATAGCCTCGCTACTGTATATAGCCTCACTACTGTTATAGCCCCGCTACTGTTATAGCCTCACTACTGTTATAGCCTCGCTACTGTTATAGCCTCACTACTGTTATGGCGTCGCTACTGTATATAGCCTCACTACTGTTATAGCCTCTCTACTGTTATAGCCTCGCTACTGTATATAGCCTCGCTACTGTTATAGCCTCGCTACTGTTATAGCCTCACTACTCTATATAGCCTCACTACTGTTAAAGCCTCGCTACTGTTATAATCTCGCTACTGTAAATAGCTTCGCTACTGTATATAGCCTCACTACTGTACATATTCTCACTACTGTATATAGCCTCTTTACTGTATATAGCCTCGCTACTGTATATAGCCTCGCTACTGTTATAGCCTCGCTACTGTTATAGCCTCGCTACTGTTATAGCCCCGCTACTGTTATAGCCTCACTACTGTTATAGCCTCGCTACTGTTATAGCCTCACTACTGTTATAGCCTCACTACTGTATATAGCCTCACTACTGTTATAGCCTCACTACTGCATATAGCTCCTCTACTGTATATAGCCTCACTACTGTATTCAGCCTCTCTACTGTTATAGCCTCGCTACTGTATATAGCCTCGCTACTGTATATAGCCTCGCTACTGTATATAACCTTGCTACTGTATATAGCCTCGCTACGGTAAAGCCCCACTACTGTACATAGCCTCGCTACGGTAAAGCCTCACTACTGTATATAGCCTCGTTACGGTAAAGCCTCACTACTGTATATAGCCTCACTACTGTTATAGCCTCGCTACTGTATATGCCTCACTACTGTTATAGCCTCGCCACTGTTATAGCCTCGCTACTGTATATAGCCTCGCTACTGTATATAGCCTCTCTACTGTATATAGCCTCTCTACTGTATATAGCCTCTCTACTGTACATAGCCCCTCTACTGTATATAGCCTCACTACTGTATATAGCCTCTCTACTGTTATAGCCTCGCTACTGTATATAGCCCCACTACTGTTATAGCCTCGCTACTGTATATAGCCTCGCTACTGTATATAGCCTCCCTACTGTATATAGCCTCGCTACTGTATATAACCTCGCTACTGTATTTAGCCTCACTACTGTATATAGCCTCGTTACGGTAAAGCCTCACGACTGTATATAGCCTCACTAATGTTATAGCCTCGCTACTGTATATAGCCTCACTACTGTTATAGCCTCGCCACTGTTATAGCCTCGCTACTGTATATAGCCTCGCTACTGTATTTAGCCTCACTACTGTATATAGCCTCGTTACGGTAAAGCCTCACTACTGTATATAGCCTCACTACTGTTATAGCCTCGCTACTGTATATGCCTCACTACTGTTATAGCCTCGCCACTGTTATAGCCTCGCTACTGTATATAGCCTCGCTACTGTATATAGCCTCTCTACTGTATATAGCCTCTCTACTGTATATAGCCTCTCTACTGTACATAGCCCCTCTACTGTATATAGCCTCACTACTGTATATAGCCTCTCTACTGTTATAGCCTCGCTACTGTATATAGCCCCACTACTGTTATAACCTCGCTACTGTATATAGCCTCGCTACTGTATATAGCCTCCCTACTGTATATAGCCTCGCTACTGTATATAACCTCGCTACTGTATTTAGCCTCACTACTGTATATAGCCTCGTTACGGTAAAGCCTCACGACTGTATATAGCCTCACTAATGTTATAGCCTCGCTACTGTATATAGCCTCACTACTGTTATAGCCTCGCCACTGTTATAGCCTCGCTACTGTATATAGCCTCGCTACTGTATTTAGCCTCACTACTGTATATAGCCTCGTTACGGTAAAGCCTCACTACTGTATATAGCCTCACTAATGTTATAGCCTCGCTACTGTATATAGCCTCACTACTGTTATAGCCTCGCCACTGTTATAGCCTCGCTACTGTATATAGCCTCGCTACTGTATATAGCCTCACTAGTGTATATAGCCTCGTTACGGTAAAGCCTCACTACTGTTATAGCCTCACTACTGTTATAGCCTCACTACTGTTATAGCCTCACTACTGTTATAGCCTCACTTCTGTTATAGCCTCACTACTGTATATAGCCTCAATATGGTAAAGCTCCACTACTGTATATAGCCTCGCTACTGTTATAGCCTCGCTAGTGTATATAGCCTCGCTAGTGTATATAGCCTCACTACTGTATATAGCCTCGGTACTGTATATAACCTCGCTACTGTATATAGCCTCACGACTGTATATAGCCTCACTACGGTAAAGTCTCGCTACTGTATATAGCCTCGCTACTGTATATAGCCTCACTACTGTTATAGCCTCACTACTGTTATAGCCTAGCTACTGCTATAGCCTCACTACTGTTATAGCCTCGCTACTGTATATAGTCTCGCTACTGTATATAGCCTCTCTATTGTATATAGCCTCGCTACTGTATATAGCCTCACTACTGTTATAGCCTCACTACTGTATATGGCCTCGCTACTGTTATAGCCTCGCTACTGTTATAGCCTCACTACTGTTATAGCCTCGCTAATGTTATAGCCTCGCTACTGTATATAGCCTTACTACTGTTATAGCCTCGCTACTGTATATAGCCTCGCTACTGTTATAGCCTCGCTACTGTTATAGCCTCACTACTGTTATAGCCTCGCTAATGTTATAGCCTCGCTACTGTATAAAGCCTTACTACTGTTATAGCCTCGCTACTGTATATAGCCTAGCTACTGTTTTAGCCTCGCTACTGTTATAGCCTCGCTACTGTTATAGCCTCACTACTGTTATAGCCTCGCTACTGTATATAGCCTCGCTACTGTATATAGCCTCACTACTGTTATAGCCTCACTACTGTATATAGCCTCGCTACTGTTATAGCCTCGCTACTGTTATAGTCTCACTACTGTTATAGCCTCGCTAATGTTATAGCCTCGCTACTGTATATAGCCTCACTACTGTTATAGCCTCGCTACTGTATATAGCCTCGCTACTGTTATAGCCTCGCTACTGTTATAGCCTCGCTACTGTTATAGCCTCGCTACTGTATATAGCCTCGCTACTGTATATAGCCTCGCTACTGTATATAGCCTCGCTACTGTATATAGCCTCGCTACTGTATATAGCCTCGCTACTGTTATAGCCTCGCTACTGTTATAGCCTCGCTACTGTATATAGTCTCACTACTGTTTTAGCCCCGCTACTGTTATAGCCTCACTACTGTTATAGCCTCGCTACTGTTATAGCCTCACTACTGTTATAGCGTCGCTACTGTATATAGCCTCACTACTGTTATAGCCTCTCTACTGTTATAGCCTCGCTACTGTTATAGCCTCGCTACTCTATATAGCCTCACTACTGTTAAAGCCTCGCTACTGTTATAATCTCGCTACTGTATATAGCCTCGCTACTGTATATAGCCTCACTACTGTATATAGCCTCACTACTGTATATAGCCCCTCTACTGTATATAGCCTCGCTACTGTATATAGCCTCGCTACTGTTATTGCCTCGCTACTGTTATAGCCTCGCTACTGTATATAGCCTCGCTACTGTTATAGCCGCTCTACTGTTATAGCCTCACTACTGTTATAGCCTCGCTACTGTTATAGCCTCACTACTGTTATAGCGTCGCTACTGTATATAGCCTCACTACTGTTATAGCCTCTCTACTGTTATAGCCTCGCTACTGTATATAGCCTCGCTACTGTTATAGCCTCGCTACTGTTATAGCCTCGCTACTGTTATAGCCTCGCTACTCTATATAGCCTCACTACTGTTAAAGCCTCGCTACTGTTATAATCTCGCTACTGTATATAGCCTCGCTACTGTATATAGCCTCACTACTGTATATAGCCTCACTACTGTATATAGCCTCACTACTGTTATAGCCTCGCTACTGTTATAGCCTCACTACTGTTATAGCCTCACTACTGTATATAGCCTCACTACTGTTAGGCTATGTACAGTAGCCCCACTACTGTACATAGCCTCGCTACGGTAAAGCCTCACTACTGTATATAGCCTCGTTACTGTATATAGCCTCACTACTGTTATAGCCTCACTACTGTATATAGCCTCGCTACTGTTATAGCCTCGCTACTGTTATAGCCGCACTACTGTTATAGCCTCGCTAATGTTATAGCCTCGCTACTGTATATAGCATTACTACTGTTATAGCCTCGCTACTGTATATAGCCTCGCTACTGTTATAGCCTCACTACTGTTATAGCCTCGCTAATGTTATAGCCTCGCTACTGTATAAAGCCTTACTACTGTTATAGCCTCACTACTGTATATAGCCTCACTACTGTATATAGTCTCACTACTGTATATAGCCTCACTACTGTATATAGCCTCGCTACTGTATATAACCTCTCTACTCTATATAGCCTCACTACTGTTATAGCCTTGCTACTGTATATAGCCTCACTACTGTATATAGTCTCGCTACTGTATATAGCCTCACTACTGTTATAGCCTCGCTACTGTTATAGCCTCGCTACTGTATATAGCCTCACTACTGTATATAGCCCCTCTACTGTATATAGCCTCACTACTGTTATAGCCTCGCTACTGTTATAGCCTCGCTACTGTTATAGCCTCGCTACTGTATATAGCCTCACTACTGTATATAGCCCCTCTACTGTATATAGCCTCACTACTGTTATAGCCTCGCTACTGTTATAGCCTCGCTACTGTTATAGCCTCGCTACTGTATATAGCCTCACTACTGTATATAGCCTCACTACTGTTATAGCCTCACTACTGCATATAGCCTCGCTACTGTATATAGTCTCACTACTGTTATAGCCTCACTACTGCATATAGCCTCGCTACTGTATATAGTCTCACTACTGTATATAGCCTCACTACTGTTATAGCCTCACTACTGCATATAGCCTCGCTACTGTATATAGCCTCACTACTGTATATAGCCTCACTACTGTTATAGCCTCACTACTGTTATAGCCTCACTACTGTATATAGTCTCACTACTGTTATAGCCTCACTACTGCATATAGCCTCGCTACTGTATATAGTCTCACTACTGTTATAGCCTCACTACTGTTATAGCCTCACTACTGTATATAGTCTCACTACTGTTATAGCCTCGCTACTGTATATTTTTTTTTTTTTTATTTTTTTTTTTTACCTTTATTTTACTAGGCAAGTCAGTTAAGAACAAATTCTTATTTTCAATGACGGCCTAGGAACAGTGGGTTAACTGCCTGTTCAGGGGCAGAACGACAGATTTGTACCTTGTCAGCTCGGGGATTCGATCTTGCAACCTTTCGGTTACTAGTCCAACGCTCTAACCACTAGGCTACGCTGCCGCCCCAAAATATAGCCTCTCTACTGTATATAGCCTCACTACTGTTATAGCCTCACTACTGCATATAGCCCCTCTACTGTATATAGTCTCACTACTGTTATAGCCTCGCTACTGTTATAGCCTCGCTACTGTATATAGCCTCGCTACTGTATATAGTCTCACTACTGTTATAGCCTCGCTACTGTATATAGCCTCACTACTGTATAAAGCCTCGCTACTGTATATAGTCTCACTACTGTTATAGCCTCGCTACTGTATATAGCCTCACTACTGGATATAGCCTCGCTACTGTATATAGTCTCACTACTGTTATAGCCTCTCTACTGTTATAGCCTCGCTACTGTATATAGTCTCACTACTGTTATAGCCTCGCTACTGTTATAGCCTCGCTACTGTATATAGCCTCACTACTGTATATAGCCTCGCTACTGTATATAGTCTCACTACTGTTATAGCCTCGCTACTGTATATAGCCTCACTACTGTATAAAGCCTCGCTACTGTATATAGTCTCACTACTGTTATAGCCTCGCTACTGTATATAGCCTCACTACTGGATATAGCCTCGCTACTGTATATAGTCTCACTACTGTTATAGCCTCTCTACTGTTATAGCCTCGCTACTGTATATAGTCTCACTACTGTTATAGCCTCGCTACTGTTATAGCCTCGCTACTGTATATAGCCTCACTACTGTATATAGCCTCGCTACTGTATATAGCCTCACTACTGTTATAGCATCGCTGCTGTATATAGCCCCTCTACTGTATATAGCCTCACTACTGTTATAGCCTCTCTACTGTATATAGCCTCTCTACTGTATATAGCCTCTCTACTGTATATAGCCCCTCTACTGTATATAGCCTCTCTACTGTTATAGTCTCACTACTGTATATAGCCTTGCTACTGTTTATAACCTCACTACTGTATATAGCCTCGCTACGGTAAAGCCCCACTACTGTATATAGCCTCGCTACTGTATATAGCCTCACTACTGTATATAGCCTCGCTACTGTATATAACCTCGCTACTGTATATAACCTCGCTACTGTATATAGCCTCACTACTGTATATAGCCTCGCTACTGTATATAGCCTCACTACTGTATATAGCCTCAATACTGTATTTAGCCTCGCTACGGTAAAGCCTCACTACTGTATATAGCCTCACTACTGTTATAGCCTCACTACTGTATATAGCCTCGCTACTGTATATAACCTCGCTACTGTATATAACCTCGCTACTGTATATAGCCTCGCTACTGTATATAGCCTCACTACTGTATATAGCCTCAATACTGTATATAGCCTCGCTACGGTAAAGCCTCACTACTGTATATAGCCTCACTACTGTTATAGCCTCGCTACTGTATACAGCCTCACTACTGTTATAGCCTCACTTCTGTTATAGCCTCACTACTGTATATAGCCTCACTACGGTAAAGCTCCACTACTGTATATAGCCTCGCTACTGTTATAGCCTCACTACTGTATATAGCCTCGCTAGTGTATATAGCCTCACTACTGTATATAGCCTCGCTACTGTATATAACCTCGCTACTGTATATAGCCTCACTACTGTATATAGCCTCACTACTGTAAAGTCTCACTACTGTATATAGCCTCGCTTCTGTATATAGCCTCACTACTGTTATAGGCTCACTACTGTTATAGCCTAGCTACTGTTATAGCCTCACTAATGTTATAGCCTCACTACTGTTATAGACTCGCTACTGTATATAGCCTCTCTACTGTATATAGCCTCTCTACTGTATATAGCCTCGCTACTGTTATAGCCTCGCTACTGTATATAGCCTCACTACTGTATATAGCCTCGCTACTGTATATAGTCTCACTACTGTTATAGCCTCGCTACTGTTATAGCCTCGCTACTGTATATAGCCTCGCTACTGTATATAGTCTCACTACTGTTATAGCCTCGCTACTGTATATAGCCTCACTACTGTATATAGCCTCGCTACTGTATATAGTCTCACTACTGTTATAGCCTCGCTACTGTATATAGCCTCACTACTGTATATAGCCTCGCTACTGTATATAGTCTCACTACTGTTATAGCCTCTCTACTGTTATAGCCTCGCTACTGTATATAGTCTCACTACTGTTATAGCCTCGCTACTGTTATAGCCTCGCTACTGTATATAGCCTCACTACTGTATATAGCCTCACTACTGTATATAGCCTCGCTACTGTATATAGCATCGCTACTGTATATAGCCTCACTACTGTATATAGCCTCGCTGCTGTATATAACCTCACTACTGTATATAGCCTCACTACTGTTATGGCCTCGCTACTGTTATAGCCTCTCTACTGTATATAGCCTCTCTACTGTATATAGCCTCTCTACTGTATATAGCCTCTCTACTGTATATAGCCCCTCTACTGTATATAGCCTCACTACTGTATATAGCCTCTCTACTGTTATAGCCTCGCTACTGTATATAGCCTCACTACGGTAAAGCTCCACTACTGTATATAGCCTCACTACTGTTATAGCCTCACTACTGTTATAGCCTCACTACTGTTATAGCCTCACTTCTGTTATAGCCTCACTACTGTATATAGCCTCACTATGGTAAAGCTCCACTACTGTATATAACCTCGCTACTGTATATAGCCTCACTACTGTATATAGCCTCACTACTGTTATAGCCTCGCTACTGTATATAACCTCGCTACTGTATATAGCCTCGCTACTGTATATAGCCTCGCTACGGTAAAGCCTCACTACTGTATATAGCCTCACTACTGTTATAGCCTCGCTACTGTTATAGCCTCTCTACTGTTATAGCCTCGCTACTGTATATAGTCTCACTACTGTTATAGCCTCGCTACTGTTATATTCTCGCTACTGTATATAGCCTCACTACTGTATATAGCCTCGCTACTGTATATAACCTCACTACTGTTATAGCATCGCTGCTGTATATAGCCCCTCTACTGTATATAGCCTCACTACTGTTATAGCCTCTCTACTGTATATAGCCTCTCTACTGTATATAGCCTCTCTACTGTATATAGCCCCTCTACTGTTTATAGCCTCTCTACTGTTATAGCCTCGCTACTGTATATAGCCTTGCTACTGTTTATAACCTCACTACTGTATATAGCCTCGCTACGGTAAAGCCCCACTACTGTATATAGCCTCGCTACTGTATATAGCCTCGCTACTGTATATAGCCTCACTACTGTATATAGCCTCAATACTGTATTTAGCCTCGCTACGGTAAAGCCTCACTACTGTATATAGCCTCACTACTGTTATAGCCTCACTACTGTATATAGCCTCGCTACTGTATATAACCTCGCTACTGTATATAACCTCGCTACTGTATATAGCCTCGCTACTGTATATAGCCTCACTACTGTATATAGACTCAATACTGTATATAGCCTCGCTACGGTAAAGCCTCACTACTGTATATAGCCTCACTACTGTTATAGCCTCACTACTGTATACAGCCTCACTACTGTTATAGCCTCACTTCTGTTATAGCCTCACTACTGTATATAGCCTCACTATGGTAAAGCTCCACTACTGTATATAGCCTCGCTACTGTTATAGCCTCACTACTGTTATAGCCTCGCTAGTGTATATAGCCTCACTACTGTATATAGCCTCGCTACTGTATATAACCTCGCTACTGTACATAGCCTCACTACTGTATATAGCCTCACTACTGTAAAGTCTCACTACTGTATATAGCCTCGCTTCTGTATATAGCCTCACTACTGTTATAGGCTCACTACTGTTATAGCCTAGCTACTGTTATAGCCTCACTACTGTTATAGCCTCACTACTGTTATAGACTCGCTACTGTATATAGCCTCTCTACTGTATATAGCCTCTCTACTGTATATAGCCTCGCTACTGTTATAGCCTCGCTACTGTATATAGCCTCACTACTGTTATAGCCTCACTACTGCATATAGCTCCTCTACTGTATATAGCCTCACTACTGTATTCAGCCTCTCTACTGTTATAGCCTCGCTACTGTATATAGCCTCGCTACTGTATATAGCCTCACTACTGTATATAGCCTCGCTACTGTATATAACCGCGCTACTGTACATAGCCTCACTACTGTATATAGCCTCACTACTGTAAAGTCTCACTACTGTATATAGCCTCGCTTCTGTATATAGCCTCACTACTGTTATAGGCTCACTACTGTTATAGCCTAGCTACTGTTATAGCCTCACTACTGTTATAGCCTCACTACTGTTATAGCCTCGCTACTGTATATAGTCTCACTACTGTTATAGCCTCGCTACTGTTATAGCCTCGCTACTGTATATAGCCTCGCTACTGTATATAGTCTCACTACTGTTATAGCCTCGCTACTGTATATAGCCTCACTACTGTATATAGCCTCGCTACTGTATATAGTCTCACTACTGTTATAACCTCGCTACTGTATATAGCCTCACTACTGTATATAGCCTCGCTACTGTATATAGTCTCACTACTGTTATAGCCTCTCTACTGTTATAGCCTCGCTACTGTATATAGTCTCGCTACTGTTATAGCCTCGCTACTGTTATAGCCTCGCTACTGTATATAGCCTCACTACTGTATATAGCCTCACTACTGTATATAGCCTCGCTACTGTATATATATTCGCTACTGTTATAGCCTCACTACTGTTATAGCCTCGCTGCTGTATATAACCTCACTACTGTATATAGCCTCACTACTGTTATAGCCTCACTACTGTTATAGCCTCTCTACTGTATATAGCCTCTCTACTGTATATAGCCTCTCTACTGTATATAGCCTCTCTACTGTATATAGCCCCTGTACTGTATATAGCCTCACTACTGTATATAGCCTCTCTACTTTTATAGCCTTGCTACTGTATATAGCCTCGCTACTGTATATAGCCTCGCTACTGTATATAACCTCGCTACTGTATATAGCCTCACTAGTGTATATAGCCTCGTTACGGTAAAGCCCCACTACTATATATAACCTCGCTACTGTATATAGCCTCACTACTGTATATAGCCTCACTACTGTTATAGCCTCGCTACTGTATATAACCTCGCTACTGTATATAGCCTCGCTACTGTATATAGCCTCGATACGGTAAAGCCTCACTACTGTATATAGCCTCACTACTGTTATAGCCTCGCTACTGTATATAGCCTCACTACTGTTATAGCCTCGCCACTGTTATAGCCTCACTACTGTATATAGCCTCGCTACTGTATATAGCCTCACTAGTGTATATAGCCTCACTACGGTAAAGCTCCACTACTGTATATAGCCTCACTACTGTTCTAGCCTCACTACTGTTATAGCCTCGCTACTGTATATAACCTCGCTACTGTATATAGCCTCACTACTGTATATAGCCTCACTACTGTTATAGCCTCGCTACTGTATATAACTTCGCTACTGTATATAGCCTCGCTACTGTATATAGCCTCGCTACGGTAAAGCCTCACTACTGTATATAGCCTCACTACTGTTATAGCCTCGCTACTGTATATAGCCTCACTACTGTTATAGCCTCGCTACTGTTATAGCCTCGCTAGTGTATATAGCCTCGCTAGTGTATATAGCCTCAATACTGTATATAGCCTCGGTACTGTATATAACCTCGCTACTGTATATAGCCTCACTACTGTATATAGCCTCACTACGGTAAAGTCTCGCTACTGTATATAGCCTCGCTACTGTATATAGCCTCACTACTGTTATAGCCTCACTACTGTTATAGCCTAGCTACTGCTATAGCCTCACTACTGTTATAGCCTCACTACTGTTATAGCCTCGCTACTGAATATAGTCTCGCTACTGTATATAGCCTCTCTATTGTATATAGCCTCGCTACTGTATATAGCCTCACTACTGTTATAGCCTCACTACTGTATATAGCCTCGCTACTGTTATAGCCTCGCTACTGTTATAGCCTCACTACTGTTATAGCCTCGCTAATGTTATAGCCTCGCTACTGTATATAGCCTTACTATTGTTATAGCCTCGCTACTGTATATAGCCTCGCTACTGTTATAGCCTCGCTACTGTTATAGCCTCACTACTGTTATAGCCTCGCTAATGTTATAGCCTCGCTACTGTATAAAGCCTTACTACTGTTATAGCCTCGCTACTGTATATAGCCTCGCTACTGTTATAGCCTCGCTACTGTTATAGCCTCGCTACTGTTATAGCCTCACTACTGTTATAGCCTCGCTACTGTATATAGCCTCGCTACTGTATATAGCCTCACTACTGTTATAGCCTCACTACTGTATATAGCCTCGCTACTGTTATAGCCTCGCTACTGTTATAGCCTCACTACTGTTATAGCCTCGCTAATGTTATAGCCTCGCTACTGTATATAGCCTTACTACTGTTATAGCCTCGCTACTGTATATAGCCTCGCTACTGTTATAGCCTCGCTACTGTTATAACCTCACTACTGTTATAGCCTCGCCACTGTATATAGCCTCTACTGTATATAGTCTCGCTACTGTATATAGCCTCGCTACTGTATATAGCCTCGCTACTGCATATAGCCTCGCTACTGTTATAGCCTCGCTACTGTTATAGCCTCGCTACTGTATATAGCCTCACTACTGTTATAGCCCCGCTACTGTTATAGCCTCACTACTGTTATAGCCTCGCTACTGTTATAGCCTCACTACTGTTATGGCGTCGCTACTGTATATAGCCTCACTACTGTTATAGCCTCTCTACTGTTATAGCCTCGCTACTGTATATAGCCTCGCTACTGTTATAGCCTCGCTACTGTTATAGCCTCACTACTCTATATAGCCTCACTACTGTTAAAGCCTCGCTACTGTTATAATCTCGCTACTGTAAATAGCTTCGCTACTGTATATAGCCTCACTACTGTACATATTCTCACTACTGTATATAGCCTCTTTACTGTATATAGCCTCGCTACTGTATATAGCCTCGCTACTGTTATAGCCTCGCTACTGTTATAGCCCCGCTACTGTTATAGCCTCACTACTGTTATAGCCTCGCTACTGTTATAGCCTCACTACTGTTATAGCCTCACTACTGTATATAGCCTCACTACTGTTATAGCCTCACTACTGCATATAGCTCCTCTACTGTATATAGCCTCACTACTGTATTCAGCCTCTCTACTGTTATAGCCTCGCTACTGTATATAGCCTCGCTACTGTATATAGCCTCGCTACTGTATATAACCTTGCTACTGTATATAGCCTCACTACTGTATATAGCCTCGCTACGGTAAAGCCCCACTACTGTACATAGCCTCGCTACGGTAAAGCCTCACTACTGTATATAGCCTCGCCACTGTTATAGCCTCGCTACTGTATATAGCCTCGCTACTGTATATAGCCTCTCTACTGTATATAGCCTCTCTACTGTATATAGCCTCTCTACTGTATATAGCCCCTCTACTGTATATAGCCTCACTACTGTATATAGCCTCTCTACTGTTATAGCCTCGCTACTGTATATAGCCTCGCTACTGTATATAGCCTCGCTACTGTATATAGCCTCACTAGTGTATATAGCCTCGTTACGGTAAAGCCCCACTACTGTATATAGCCTCGCTACTGTATATAGCCTCACTACTGTATATAGCCCCACTACTGTTATAGCCTCGCTACTGTATATAACCTCGCTACTGTATATAGCCTCGCTACTGTATATAGCCTCCCTACTGTATATAGCCTCGCTACTGTATATAACCTCGCTACTGTATTTAGCCTCACTACTGTATATAGCCTCGCTACGGTAAAGCCTCACTACTGTATATAGCCTCACTAATGTTATAGCCTCGCTACTGTATATAGCCTCACTACTGTTATAGCCTCGCCACTGTTATAGCCTCGCTACTGTATATAGCCTCGCTACTGTATATAGCCTCACTAGTGTATATAGCCTCACTACGGTAAAGCTCCACTACTGTATATAGCCTCACTACTGTTATAGCCTCACTACTGTTATAGCCTCACTACTGTTATAGCCTCACTTCTGTTATAGCCTCACTACTGTATATAGCCTCAATATGGTAAAGCTCCACTACTGTATATAGCCTCGCTACTGTTATAGCCTCGCTAGTGTATATAGCCTCGCTAGTGTATATAGCCTCACTACTGTATATAGCCTCGGTACTGTATATAACCTCGCTACTGTATATAGCCTCACGACTGTATATAGCCTCACTACGGTAAAGTCTCGCTACTGTATATAGCCTCGCTACTGTATATAGCCTCACTACTGTTATAGCCTCACTACTGTTATAGCCTAGCTACTGCTATAGCCTCACTACTGTTATAGCCTCACTACTGTTATAGCCTCGCTACTGTATATAGTCTCGCTACTGTATATAGCCTCTCTATTGTATATAGCCTCGCTACTGTATATAGCCTCACTACTGTTATAGCCTCACTACTGTATATGGCCTCGCTACTGTTATAGCCTCGCTACTGTTATAGCCTCACTACTGTTATAGCCTCGCTAATGTTATAGCCTCACTACTGTATATAGCCTTACTACTGTTATAGCCTCGCTACTGTATATAGCCTCGCTACTGTTATAGCCTCGCTACTGTTATAGCCTCACTACTGTTATAGCCTCGCTAATGTTATAGCCTCGCTACTGTATAAAGCCTTACTACTGTTATAGCCTCGCTACTGTATATAGCCTAGCTACTGTTATAGCCTCGCTACTGTTATAGCCTCGCTACTGTTATAGCCTCACTACTGTTATAGCCTCGCTACTGTATATAGCCTCGCTACTGTATATAGCCTCACTACTGTTATAGCCTCACTACTGTATATAGCCTCGCTACTGTTATAGCCTCGCTACTGTTATAGTCTCACTACTGTTATAGCCTCGCTAATGTTATAGCCTCGCTACTGTATATAGCCTCACTACTGTTATAGCCTCGCTACTGTATATAGCCTCGCTACTGTTATAGCCTCGCTACTGTTATAGCCTCGCTACTGTTATAGCCTCGCTACTGTATATAGCCTCGCTACTGTATATAGCCTCGCTACTGTATATAGCCTCGCTACTGTATATAGCCTCGCTACTGTTATAGCCTCGCTACTGTTATAGCCTCGCTACTGTATATAGTCTCACTACTGTTTTAGCCCCGCTACTGTTATAGCCTCACTACTGTTATAGCCTCGCTACTGTTATAGCCTCACTACTGTTATAGCGTCGCTACTGTATATAGCCTCACTACTGTTATAGCCTCTCTACTGTTATAGCCTCGCTACTGTATATAGCCTCGCTACTGTTATAGCCTCGCTACTGTTATAGCCTCGCTACTCTATATAGCCTCACTACTGTTAAAGCCTCGCTACTGTTATAATCTCGCTACTGTATATAGCCTCGCTACTGTATATAGCCTCACTACTGTATATAGCCTCACTACTGTATATAGCCCCTCTACTGTATATAGCCTCGCTACTGTATATAGCCTCGCTACTGTTATTGCCTCGCTACTGTTATAGCCTCGCTACTGTATATAGCCTCGCTACTGTTATAGCCGCTCTACTGTTATAGCCTCACTACTGTTATAGCCTCGCTACTGTTATAGCCTCACTACTGTTATAGCGTCGCTACTGTATATAGCCTCACTACTGTTATAGCCTCTCTACTGTTATAGCCTCGCTACTGTATATAGCCTCGCTACTGTTATAGCCTCGCTACTGTTATAGCCTCGCTACTGTTATAGCCTCGCTACTCTATATAGCCTCACTACTGTTAAAGCCTCGCTACTGTTATAATCTCGCTACTGTATATAGCCTCGCTACTGTATATAGCCTCACTACTGTATATAGCCTCACTACTGTATATAGCCTCACTACTGTTATAGCCTCGCTACTGTTATAGCCTCACTACTGTTATAGCCTCACTACTGTATATAGCCTCACTACTGTTATAGCCTCACTACTGTTATAGCCTCACTACTGCATATAGCTCCTCTACTGTATATAGCCTCTCTACTGTTATAGCCTCTCTACTGTTATAGCCTCGCTACTGTATATAGCCTCGCTACTGTATATAGCCTCGCTACTGTATATAGCCTCACTACTGTATATAGCCTCGCTACGGTAAAGCCCCACTACTGTACATAGCCTCGCTACGGTAAAGCCTCACTACTGTATATAGCCTCGTTACGGTAAAGCCTCACTACTGTATATAGCCTCACTACTGTTATAGCCTCGCTACTGTATATGCCTCACTACTGTTATAGCCTCGCCACTGTTATAGCCTCGCTACTGTATATAGCCTCGCTACTGTATATAGCCTCTCTACTGTATATAGCCTCTCTACTGTATATAGCCTCTCTACTGTATATAGCCCCTCTACTGTATATAGCCTCACTACTGTATATAGCCTCTCTACTGTTATAGCCTCGCTACTGTATATAGCCTCGCTACTGTATATAGCCTCGCTACTGTATATAGCCTCACTAGTGTATATAGCCTCGTTACGGTAAAGCCCCACTACTGTATATAGCCTCGCTACTGTATATAGCCTCACTACTGTATATAGCCCCACTACTGTTATAGCCTCGCTACTGTATATAACCTCGCTACTGTATTTAGCCTCACTACTGTATATAGCCTCGCTACGGTAAAGCCTCACTACTGTATATAGCCTCACTAATGTTATAGCCTCGCTACTGTATATAGCCTCACTACTGTTATAGCCTCGCCACTGTTATAGCCTCGCTACTGTATATAGTCTCGCTACTGTATATAGCCTCACTAGTGTATATAGCCTCACTACGGTAAAGCTCCACTACTGTATATAGCCTCACTACTGTTATAGCCTCACTACTGTTATAGCCTCACTACTGTTATAGCCTCACTTCTGTTATAGCCTCACTACTGTATATAGCCTCAATATGGTAAAGCTCCACTACTGTATATAGCCTCGCTACTGTTATAGCCTCGCTAGTGTATATAGCCTCGCTAGTGTATATAGCCTCACTACTGTATATAGCCTCGGTACTGTATATAACCTCGCTACTGTATATAGCCTCACGACTGTATATAGCCTCACTACGGTAAAGTCTCGCTACTGTATATAGCCTCGCTACTGTATATAGCCTCACTACTGTTATAGCCTCACTACTGTTATAGCCTAGCTACTGCTATAGCCTCACTACTGTTATAGCCTTACTACTGTTAGGGAACTCCCCCCCCAATTGTACAAAATAACATGGCAACTTATTGGCAGAGAGCGAACCATACACACGATGGGATTGTGTGGGATTTCATATTACAACCGGCGGTGTTTCGTCCAAAGTTGGTGGCAAATGCCATATTGTAAAAGAGCTGTGTAACACCCCAAAATTCCTATAGTGGGCGTGTGAGTTCCATCTTATTTTTTCATAGGCTTACTGTAACGCAAGTCAAGACCCAAGAGTCAAATTTTGAGATTTTGACAATTTTGGCAAAAACTTATCACCCCCTTAAAAAAGTGCTTTCTGGACCGTTTTTCGAAATTCTTTCGATTTTTATGTCAATTACACATGTGTAAGAACTGTATGAAAATACTTTTGTCAAATTCTATTAACATAATATTTTTGACATATTTATTTGGACTTAAGGAATATGTTTTGTGCATTTGGAATGTGATTTCATAGGAAGTCAAAAGTCAAAAGTCAAAAATGTCAAAAATTTGGAAAAAATGTATCACCCCCTTTAAAAAAGTGCTATCTGGATCGTTTTTCGAAATTCTTTCGATTTTTATGTCAATTACACATGTGTAAGAACTGTATGAAAATACTTTTGTCAAATTCTATTAACATAATAATTTTGACATATTTATTTGGACTTAAGGAATATGTTTTGTGCATTTGGAATGTGATTTCATAGGAAGTCAAAAGTCAAAAGTCAAAAATGTCAAATATTTGGAAAAATGTATCACCCCCTTTAGAAAAGTGCATTCTGGACCGTTTTTTGAAATTCTTTCGATTTTTATGTCAATTACACATGTATAAGAACTGTATGAAAATACTTTAGTCACATTTTACTGTCATAATTTTTTATAAATGTTTACTTGTACTTAAGGAATATGTTTTGTGCATTTGGAATGTGATTTCATAGGAAGTCAAAAGTCAAAAGTTAAAAGTCAAAAATGTTAAAAATGTGGAAAAAACATATATTCCATTTAAAAAAGTGCTTTCTGGACCGGTTTTTGAAATTCTTTCGATTTTTACGTCAATTACACATGTATAAGAACTGTATGAAAATAATTTAGTCACATTTTACTATCATCATTTTTTAAAAATGTTTACTTGTACTTATCACCCCCCAAACCTCCATAAATCACTCAGGCCAGCACCCATTGATTTGGGGCCGTTGTATAGTGCTCCCATGGACGTCTGGATGACACCTAAAAGCATTTAAAACCGTTTTGAAAAATGACATGAAAACATGAAAAATATTTTTTTTTTACTTTTTTGGGAAACCTCCTTAAATCACTCAGGCCAGACCCCATTGACTCGAGAAATAAAAAACATAAAATATTTTTCAGAAAAAAAAACAGAATATTTTCTGACTTTTTTGGAAAACCTCCATAAATCCCTCAGGCCAACACCCATTGATTTTCGTCCGTCGAATAGTGCTCCCAGAGCGGGTATGGAAGTCCGGATGCCCCCTAAACGCAATTTCATCCAGGCATCTGGTAACCTAAAAAAAATACCAGGTGCACGAAAAGTTTGGACTTAGAATATTTTTCGAGTTTTTTGGAAAAACTCCATAAATCACTCAGGCCATTGACTCGAGAATAAAAAACAAAAAATATTTTTCAGAAAAAAAACATAGAATATTTTCTGACTTTTTTGGAAAACCTCCATAAATCACTCAGGCCAACACCCACTGATTTTTGTCCGTCGAACAGTGCTCCCAGAGCGGGTTGGAAGTCTGGATGCCCCCTAAACGCAGTTTCAACCAGGGCATCTGGTAACCTAAAAATAATGCCAGGTGTACAAAAAGTTTGGACTTGTTTGTGTGTGTGTGAGCTTTTCTTTGACATCTGTTTCGAGAAATGACTGATTTACAGTTCATGAAGGTTGCCTAATCACACACTTAAAGTTTTGGAAAGATCTGACTTTTTTAACCCTTTTAAACAGCACCTATGACCCCATTTTAAGGCACTTCCGGTTGGCACAGGAAGCTATAGGTAAAGACATATGCTGATCTGGGTATGCTCTTAGAGAATCCTGAGTTTTAAGTCTATACGTTAAGAACTGACTGATTTACACAGGGTTGAATGCACTATAAATCACAAACTGCTGGTTGGCTATGGCAAAACACTTTTAGGGTTTTTTAACCACTTCCGGTTGCTCCAGGAAGCTTAGAATCAACACAGGTAGACCTCATAGTGGCCTGATGGATTGTTATCAAAGACAGGTTCATAAGACATTCATAACCCACATAGGCTTCAGGTTGAATTTAGAGGTGCACTCAATGTATTCCTATGGGGCTACATTTCATTGTATACTGTTTGATGTAAACACCTTCTTTTAACTGTGAAGGGTTAATGCCACAGAGTCAAGGTTAGGCTTGCACAGATCGGGAGGACCTTAGGAGTGTTCCTGAGGTAAAATTGTGCTTCTAACCTGAACGGTTCTCTCTCTGTCTCCCAAAAGCAAATCAAATTGACATGGAGGTCAATAGGTCATTTGTGTCCGTTTTCTTGTAACGGTCGCTGCGCTCAGACCGAGCAAGCTACGGTTAAGCAGGGCATCTCGTTGAACTCGGCACGGCCTGGAGATAATAGTAATGCCATTGCAGGCTTTGTGTGTCTTTAAGCACCGTACTTTTTCACTCCATCCTTGCTTTTTGTGTGTGTATGTTTGTGTGAGAGAGCTTTTCTTTGACATCTGTTGGGAGAAATGACTGATTACAGTTCATGAGGGTTGTCTAATCACATATATGAAGTTTTGAAAAGTTCTGACCTTTTAACCCTTCAAAACAGCATCTATGACACCATCTTAAGGCCCTTCTGGTTGTCACAGGAAGCTATAAGTAAAGAGATATCCTGATCGGGGTATGCTCTTAGAGAATCCTGAGTTTTAAGTCTATACGTTAAGAACTGACTGATTTACACAGGGTTGCATGCACTATATATCACAAACTGCTGGTTGGGTATGGCAAAACACTTTTAGGGTGATTTAACCACTGCCGGTTGCTCCAGGAAGCTTAGAATCAACACAGGTAGACCTCATAGTGGCTTGATGGATTGTTATCAAAGACAGGTTCATAAGACATTCATAACCCACATAGGGTTTATTTTTAAGAATGCACGTTAAATTTGCAATATGATTCAACACATCATATTGCAAAAGTAACACACACTGTTATGTTTGCAATATGATTCAACACATCATATTGCAAAAGTAACACACACTGTTACGTTTGCAATATGATGTGTTGAATCATATTGCAAACATAACACACACTGTTACTTTTGCAATATGATGTGTTGAATCATATTGCAAATTAAACGTGCATTCTTTAAATACTTTAAATACTTTAGAAATACAAAATCGAACAGGCTTGTTGGGGTTTGTCTCTATGGGCCGAGCCGGTTTCAATGCACCTAGTCTTGAGACTCTGGGACTTTTCTAAACGTCGCCAGTTTCGTTGAGGTCAAAATGAATTGAAAACATGGCAAATACACGAGGCTTTTTATCGATCCGAGAACCTTCTAGAGCCACATAATTCACTGTGCACAATCGACCTGAGGTCTAGAACAGGTTTGTAAATTTTCAGAACTCTAGGTCTAACGGTTCTTTAAAAGTTGGAACAAAAGTAACTACCACAGGCACTGTCTGCCTCTTAGCCCCTCAGTGTGTCCCTCCATCATTTCTGTTAGGGTGTGTAAATTTTTCTTTGAAATCTGATGGGACTAATGACTGATTTACAGTTCAGGAAGGTTGCCTAATCACAAATATGAAGTTTTGGAAAGATTTAACTTTTTTAACCCTTCGAAACAGCTCTTTTGACACCAATTATGGCACTTCCGGTTTGCACAGGAAGCTGACAGTAAACACATATCCTCATTGGAGTAGGCTTTTACAGAATCCTGAGTTTTAAGTCTATACATTAAGAACTCAGTGATTTACATAGGGCTGAATGCACTATTTCTCTCAAACTGCAGGTTGGGTATTGCAAACACTTTTAGGGTGGTTTTAACCACTTCCGGTTGTTCCAGGAAGCTTAGAATCGACACAGGTAGACCTTATGATGGGCTGATGGACTGACATCAAAGACAGGTTCCTAAGACCTTCATAACCCACATAGGCTTCAGGTTGAATTTGGAGGTGCAGTCAATGTATTCCTATGGAGAGAGATGTCAATGTAAACTGTGAGATGTAAAAACCTGTTTTCACTGTTAAGGGTTAATGCCACAAGGTCAAGGTTAGGCTTGCACAGATCGGGAGGACCTAAAGAACATTCCTGAGGTGAAATTGTGTTTCTAACCCTAACGGTTCTCTCGCTGTCTCCCAAAAGCAAATAGAATTGACATTGAGGTCAAAAGGTCATTTTGCTCTGTCTTCTTGTCACTGTCGCTGTGGCCAGACCGAATGAGCTACGGTCAAGCGGGGCATCTCGTTGAACTCGGCACGGCCTAGAGATAATGGTCATGCCATTGTCGGCTTTGTTTGTCTTTAAGCACCGTACTTTTTCACTCCATCCCTGCTGTGTGTGTGTGTGAGAGCTTTTCTTTGACATCTGTTTAGAGAAATGACTGATTTACAGTTCATGAAGGTTGCCTAATCACACACTAACGTTTTGGAAAGATCTGACTTTTTTAACCCTTCCAAACAGCACCCATGACCCCATTTTAAGGCACTTCCGGTTGGCACAGGAAGCTATAGGTAAACACATATCTTGATAGGGGTATGCTGTTACAGAATCCTGAATTTTAAGTCTATACGTTTAGAATTGACTGATCTACATAGGGTTGAATGCAGTGATTTTCAAAATTGCAAGTCATGTATATCAGGACACCTTTTAGGGTGGTTTTAACCACTTCCGGTTGGTCCAGGTAGCTTAAAATCAACACAGGTAGACCTCATAGTGGCCTGATGGATTGGTATCAAAGACAGGTTCATAAGACATTCATAACCCACATAGGCTTCAGGTTGAATTTGGAGGTGCAGTCAATGTATTCCTATGGGGCGAAATGTTATTGTAAACTGTTTGATCTAAACACCTTCATTTAACTATTAAGGGTTAATGCCACAGGGTCAATGTTAGGCTTGCACAGATCGGGGGGACCTTAAGAACATTCCTGAGGTCAAATTGTGTTTCTAACCCTAACGGTTCTCTCGCTGTCTCCCAAAAGCAAATCAAATTGACATGGAGGTCAAAAGGTCATTTTGCTCTGTCTTCTTGTAACGGTCGCTGCGCTCAGACCGAGCGAGCTACGGCCAAGCGGGGCATCTCGTTGAACTCGGCACGGCCTGGAGATTATGGTGATGTCATTTTAGTGGTGATTTCAGAATGCTGTTTTGCTGCATTCATGGAAGGCGCTGTGAATTTTGGGCCTGCTCTGAAATATTTGACAGTTGGCTTCTAAAGGAGTTGGAAAAAGTGAGTTTGGAGTCAGATGGTATCAGTTTGGTGTCTGAAAAGATGTCATTGACTTATGGACACTTGCTAGTTGACTTTGGTTGACAATTGCTAGTTGACTTGCTAGTTGACTTTTGTCCATTTGCAATATGTTTCAACGGGGAGGTACCATGAGGATAAAGCGACATGATGAAATTTCACGAAACGAGCGATGGAGAGGAACCACTATCACTGCCCGGCCATCCTGAGGTCATCAGGACGTTGACTTTTGTATTTCTAAAGTATTTAAAGAATGCACGTTATATTTGCAATATGATTCAACATCACATCATATTGCAAATATAACGGGCATTTGCAATATGATGTGATGTTGAATCATATTGCAAATCTAACGGGCATTCTTTAAATACTTTACAAATGCAAAAGTCAACGGTCTGATGACCTCAGGATGGCCGGGCAGTGATAGTGGTTCCTCTCCATCGCTCGTTTCGTGAAATTTCATCGTGTCGCTTTATCCTCATGGTACCTCCCCGTTGAAACATATTGCAAATGTACAAAAGTCAACGAGCAAGTCAGTGTCCATCAGTCAAATAGATATTTTCAGACACCAAACTGATACCATCTGACTCCAAACTCACTTTTTCCAACTCCTTTAGATGCCAACTATAACATATTTCAGAGCAGGCCCAAAATTCACAGCGCCTTCTATTTAAACCATAATAAAACAAATAATACGTAGTTATGTTCTAGCTGCGGGTCCAGTGCTCACATTATGTTTAGCCCTATGTGAGGCGACCTCGAATCCCAAGTTTCGGCTCGATAGGTCATTCGGTGCCCGAGCAAAACCCTAATTGGTGCTGAAATTCCACTTTTTTCATTGCCTTGCTACGGGGTCCTTGAATGAGCAATCAAACAGGCTTGTTGGGTTCTGTCTCTATGGGCCGAGCCGGTTTCAATGCACCTAGTCTTGAAACTCTGGGACGTTTCTAAAGGTCGTCCGTTTCGTTGAGGTCAAAATGACTTGAAAACATGGCAAATACACAAGGCTTTTTATCGATCCGAGAACCTTCTAGAGCCACATAATTCACTGTGCACAATCGACTTGAGGTCTAGAACAGGTTTGTAAATTTTCAGAACTCTAGGTCTGACGGTTCTTTAAAAGTTGGAACAAAAGTAACTACCGCAGGCACTGTCTGCCTCTTAGCCCCTCAGTGTGTCCCTCCATCATTTCTGTGTCAATGTGTTTTTTTTTTTTTTGACATCTGATGGGATGAAGGACTGATTTACAGTTCATGAGGGTTGTCTATTCACATATATGAAGTTTTGGAAAGATTTGACATTTTTAACCCTTCGAAACAGCCCATTAGACACCAGTTATGGCACTTCCGGTTGTCACAGGAAGCTATAAATAAACACATATCATCACTGGAGTAGGCTTTTACAGAATCCTGAGTTTTAAGTCTGTACGTTAAAAATTGACTGATTTACATAGGGCTGAGACACTATTTCTCTCAAACTGCAGGTTGGCTATGGCAAACACTTTTAGGGTGATTTAACCACTTCCGGTTGCTCCAGGAAGCTTAGAATCGACACAGGTAGACCTCATGGTGGCCTGATGGACTGACATCAAAGACAGGTTCATAAGACATTCAGAACCCACATAGGCTTCAGGTTGAATTGAGAGGTGTAGTCAATGTATTCCTATGGGGCAACATGTCATTGTAAATTGTTTGATGTAAACACCAGCTTTTAACTGGTAAGGGTTAATGCCACAAGGTCAAGGTTAGGCTTGCACAGATCGGGAGGACCTAAAGAACATTCCTGAGGTGAAATTGTGCTTCTAACCTTAACGGTTCTCTCTCTGTCTCCCAAAAGCAAATAAAATTGACATGAGGTCAATAGGTCATTTGGGTCCGTCTTCTTGTAACGGTCGCTGCGCTCAGACCGAACGAGCTACGGTCAAGCGGGGCATCTCGTTGAACTCGGCACGGCCTGGAGATAATAGTAATACCGTTGCAGGCTTTGTGTGTCTTTAAGCACCGTACTTTTTCACTCCATCCTTCCTTTTTGTGTGTGTGTGTTTGTGTGAGAGAGCTTTTCTTTGACATCTGTTGGGAAAAATGACTGATTACAGTTCATGAGGGTTGTCTAATCACACAAGTGAAGTTTTGAAAAGATCTGACCTTTATTACCCTTCAAACCTGACCCTATGCACCATTTTAAGGTACTTCCAGTTGACATAGGAAGCTGAACGTGAACACATACCCTCCTTGGGGTAGGCTCTTATATAATATTGAGCTTTAAGTCTTTATGTTAAGAACTGACTTATTAACAGAGGGTTAAATGAGTGTGTGTTACTTCATAAAATCACATAAAATCACAGAATTCTCGCAGAGCTTCGAGACCCACTTTAAAAATGTTCGTGTGAACAAACTGCAACTGGATCTGTGATTTTTTAGAAAAAAAAATTTCTCTTCGTGAACATCACCAAATGGACAATGTACTATTTCTCTTAAATTACGATAGATAAACGGCAGTTTTTTTTTTCCCTGACACCGTACGCTTATGTACTTTGACGTGAAGTGGTCAAATCGCACCCTACTTTTCGTTTTTGACCTTTGATCCCAGAAAAATGGCCATAACTCAAAAAGCGCCGAAGCCTCGACGCCATCTTGTTCGGGGCCAACTTCCCTTTACTCCAAACCTACGCTCGCCGAGTTTCGTCTTCGAAATATTTTCCGTTTAGGAGAAAAGGCCGCGCTCGTTTGCCCCGTGTTCGTGCGCCTGCAATATGATTTATTTTCCGCCTTGTGGGAATTTTCGAGAATGCGGGGAGCAAGTCAAAAATTTGTTATTTTTATAAAACGGCGACCGAAAGTCCGAAACGATTTCCGACATGACTTCCCGAAAGAGCTCCCCCGCGCCCTCGGCCCGACGCCGTCCGCGATTTTCCCGGACGAAGTCGGACGTCAGGTAAGGGACCGTACATTTCCAATGGGAGAATCCTCACCGATCATACGGCTCCCGTACCAGATGTCCCTTAAGGTATGTTATAGCCTCGCTACTGTATATAGTCTTGCTACTGTATATAGCCTCTCTATTGTATATAGCCTCGCTACTGTATATAGCCTCACTACTGTTATAGCCTCACTACTGTATATGGCCTCGCTACTGTTATAGCCTCACTACTGTTATAGCCTCGCTAATGTTATAGCCTCGCTACTGCATATAGCCTTACTACTGTTATAGCCTCGCTACTGTATATAGCCTCGCTACTGTTATAGCCTCGCTACTGTTATAGCCTCACTACTGTTATAGCCTCGCTAATGTTATAGCCTCGCTACTGTATAAAGCCTTACTACTGTTATAGCCTCGCTACTGTATATAGCCTAGCTACTGTTATAGCCTCGCTACTGTTATAGCCTCGCTACTGTTATAGCCTCACTACTGTTATAGCCTCGCTACTGTATATAGCCTCGCTACTGTATATAGCCTCACTACTGTTATAGCCTCACTACTGTATATAGCCTCGCTACTGTTATAGCCTCGCTACTGTTATTGCCTCACTACTGTTATAGCCTCGCTAATGTTATAGCCTCGCTACTGAATATAGCCTTACTACTGTTATAGCCTCGCTACTGTATATAGCCTCGCTACTGTTATAGCCTCGCTACTGTTATAACCTCACTACTGTTATAGCCTCGCCACTGTATATAGCCTCTACTGTATATAGTCTCGCTACTGTATATAGCCTCGCTACTGTTATAGCCTCGCTACTGTTATAGCCTCGCTAATGTATATAGCCTCACTACTGTTATAGCCCCGCTACTGTTATAGCCTCACTACTGTTATAGCCTCGCTACTGTTATAGCCTCACTACTGTTATAGCGTCGCTACTGTATATAGCCTCACTACTGTTATAGCCTCGCTACTGTTATAGCCTCTCTACTGTTATAGCCTCGCTACTGTATATAGTCTCACTACTGTTATAGCCTCGCTACTGTTATAGCCTCGCTACTGTATATAGCCTCACTACTGTATATAGCCTCGCTACTGTATATAACCTCACTACTGTTATAGCATCGCTGCTGTATATAGCCCCTCTACTGTATATAGCCTCACTACTGTTATAGCCTCTCTACTGTATATAGCCTCTCTACTGTATATAGCCTCTCTACTGTATATAGCCCCTCTACTGTATATAGCCTCTCTACTGTTATAGCCTCGCTACTGTATATAGCCTTGCTACTGTTTATAACCTCACTACTGTATATAGCCTCGCTACGGTAAAGCCCCACTACTGTATATAGCCTCGCTACTGTATATAGCCTCACTACTGTATATAGCCTCGCTACTGTATATAACCTCGCTACTGTATATAACCTCGCTACTGTATATAGCCTCACTACTGTATATAGCCTCGCTACTGTATATAGCCTCACTACTGTATATAGCCTCAATACTGTATTTAGCCTCGCTACGGTATAGCCTCACTACTGTATATAGCCTCACTACTGTTATAGCCTCACTACTGTATATAGCCTCGCTACTGTATATAACCTCGCTACTGTATATAACCTCGCTACTGTATATAGCCTCGCTACTGTATATAGCCTCACTACTGTATATAGCCTCAATACTGTATATAGCCTCGCTACGGTAAAGCCTCACTACTGTATATAGCCTCACTACTGTTATAGCCTCGCTACTGTATACAGCCTCACTACTGTTATAGCCTCACTTCTGTTATAGCCTCACTACTGTATATAGCCTCGCTACTGTATATAGCCTCACTACTGTTATAGCCTCACTACTGTATATAACCTCGCTACTGTATATAGCCTCACTACTGTATATAGCCTCACTACTGTAAAGTCTCACTACTGTATATAGCCTCGCTTCTGTATATAGCCTCACTACTGTTATAGCCTCGCTAGTGTATATAGCCTCACTACTGTATATAGCCTCGCTACTGTATATAACCTCGCTACTGTATATAGCCTCACTACTGTATATAGCCTCACTACTGTAAAGTCTCACTACTGTATATAGCCTCGCTTCTGTATATAGCCTCACTACTGTTATAGGCTCAATACTGTTATAGCCTAGCTACTGTTATAGCCTCACTACTGTTATAGCCTCACTACTGTTATAGACTCGCTACTGTATATAGCCTCTCTACTGTATATAGCCTCTCTACTGTATATAGCCTCGCTACTGTTATAGCCTCGCTACTGTATATAGCCTCACTACTGTCTATAGCCTCGCTACTGTATATAGTCTCACTACTGTTATAGCCTCGCTACTGTTATAGCCTCGCTACTGTATATAGCCTCGCTACTGTATATAGTCTCACTACTGTTATAGCCTCGCTACTGTATATAGCCTCACTACTGTATATAGCCTCGCTACTGTATATAGTCTCACTACTGTTATAGCCTCGCTACTGTATATAGCCTCACTACTGTATATAGCCTCGCTACTGTATATAGTCTCACTACTGTTATAGCCTCTCTACTGTTATAGCCTCGCTACTGTATATAGTCTCACTACTGTTATAGCCTCGCTACTGTTATAGCCTCGCTACTGTATATAGCCTCGCTACTGTATATAGCCTCACTACTGTTATAGCCTCACTACTGTATATAACCTCGCTACTGTATATAGCCTCACTACTGTATATAGCCTCACTACTGTAAAGTCTCACTACTGTATATAGCCTCGCTTCTGTATATAGCCTCACTACTGTTATAGCCTCGCTAGTGTATATAGCCTCACTACTGTATATAGCCTCGCTACTGTATATAACCTCGCTACTGTATATAGCCTCACTACTGTATATAGCTTCACTACTGTAAAGTCTCACTACTGTATATAGCCTCGCTTCTGTATATAGCCTCACTACTGTTATAGCCTCACTACTGTATATAGCCTCGCTACTGTATATAACCTCGCTACTGTATATAACCTCGCTACTGTATATAGCCTCGCTACTGTATATAGCCTCACTACTGTATATAGCCTCAATACTGTATATAGCCTCGCTACGGTAAAGCCTCACTACTGTATATAGCCTCACTACTGTTATAGCCTCGCTACTGTATACAGCCTCACTACTGTTATAGCCTCACTTCTGTTATAGCCTCACTACTGTATATAGCCTCGCTACTGTATATAGCCTCACTACTGTTATAGCCTCACTACTGTATATAACCTCGCTACTGTATATAGCCTCACTACTGTATATAGCCTCACTACTGTAAAGTCTCACTACTGTATATAGCCTCGCTTCTGTATATAGCCTCACTACTGTTATAGCCTCGCTAGTGTATATAGCCTCACTACTGTATATAGCCTCGCTACTGTATATAACCTCGCTACTGTATATAGCCTCACTACTGTATATAGCCTCACTACTGTAAAGTCTCACTACTGTATATAGCCTCGCTTCTGTATATAGCCTCACTACTGTTATAGGCTCAATACTGTTATAGCCTAGCTACTGTTATAGCCTCACTACTGTTATAGCCTCACTACTGTTATAGACTCGCTACTGTATATAGCCTCTCTACTGTATATAGCCTCTCTACTGTATATAGCCTCGCTACTGTTATAGCCTCGCTACTGTATATAGCCTCACTACTGTCTATAGCCTCGCTACTGTATATAGTCTCACTACTGTTATAGCCTCGCTACTGTTATAGCCTCGCTACTGTATATAGCCTCGCTACTGTATATAGTCTCACTACTGTTATAGCCTCGCTACTGTATATAGCCTCACTACTGTATATAGCCTCGCTACTGTATATAGTCTCACTACTGTTATAGCCTCGCTACTGTATATAGCCTCACTACTGTATATAGCCTCGCTACTGTATATAGTCTCACTACTGTTATAGCCTCTCTACTGTTATAGCCTCGCTACTGTATATAGTCTCACTACTGTTATAGCCTCGCTACTGTTATAGCCTCGCTACTGTATATAGCCTCGCTACTGTATATAGCCTCACTACTGTTATAGCCTCACTACTGTATATAACCTCGCTACTGTATATAGCCTCACTACTGTATATAGCCTCACTACTGTAAAGTCTCACTACTGTATATAGCCTCGCTTCTGTATATAGCCTCACTACTGTTATAGCCTCGCTAGTGTATATAGCCTCACTACTGTATATAGCCTCGCTACTGTATATAACCTCGCTACTGTATATAGCCTCACTACTGTATATAGCTTCACTACTGTAAAGTCTCACTACTGTATATAGCCTCGCTTCTGTATATAGCCTCACTACTGTTATAGGCTCAATACTGTTATAGCCTAGCTACTGTTATAGCCTCACTACTGTTATAGCCTCACTACTGTTATAGACTCGCTACTGTATATAGCCTCTCTACTGTATATAGCCTCTCTACTGTATATAGCCTCGCTACTGTTATAGCCTCGCTACTGTATATAGCCTCACTACTGTCTATAGCCTCGCTACTGTATATAGTCTCACTACTGTTATAGCCTCGCTACTGTTATAGCCTCGCTACTGTTATAGCCTCGCTACTGTTATAGCCTCGCTACTGTTATAGCCTCGCTACTCTATATAGCCTCACTACTGTTAAAGCCTCGCTACTGTTATAATCTCGCTACTGTATATAGCCTCGCTACTGTATATAGCCTCACTACTGTATATAGCCTAACTACTGTATATAGCCTCTTTACTGTTATAGCCTCGCTAATGTTATAGCCTCGCTACTGTATATAGCCTTACTATTGTTATAGCCTCGCTACTGTATATAGCCTCGCTACTGTTATAGCCTCGCTACTGTTATAGCCTCACTACTGTTATAGCCTCGCTAATGTTATAGCCTCGCTACTGTATAAAGCCTTACTACTGTTATAGCCTCGCTACTGTATATAGCCTCGCTACTGTTATAGCCTCGCTACTGTTATAGCCTCGCTACTGTTATAGCCTCACTACTGTTATAGCCTCGCTACTGTATATAGCCTCGCTACTGTATATAGCCTCACTACTGTTATAGCCTCACTACTGTATATAGCCTCGCTACTGTTATAGCCTCGCTACTGTTATAGCCTCACTACTGTTATAGCCTCGCTAATGTTATAGCCTCGCTACTGTATATAGCCTTACTACTGTTATAGCCTCGCTACTGTATATAGCCTCGCTACTGTTATAGCCTCGCTACTGTTATAACCTCACTACTGTTATAGCCTCGCCACTGTATATAGCCTCTACTGTATATAGTCTCGCTACTGTATATAGCCTCGCTACTGTATATAGCCTCGCTACTGTTATAGCCTCGCTACTGTTATAGCCTCTCTACTGTATATAGCCTCACTACTGTTATAGCCCCGCTACTGTTATAGCCTCACTACTGTTATAGCCTCGCTACTGTTATAGCCTCACTACTGTTATAGCGTCGCTACTGTATATAGCCTCACTACTGTTATAGCCTCGCTACTGTTATAGCCTCTCTACTGTTATAGCCTCGCTACTGTATATAGTCTCACTACTGTTATAGCCTCGCTACTGTTATAGCCTCGCTACTGTATATAGCCTCACTACTGTATATAGCCTCGCTACTGTATATAACCTCACTACTGTTATAGCATCGCTGCTGTATATAGCCCCTCTACTGTATATAGCCTCACTACTGTTATAGCCTCTCTACTGTATATAGCCTCTATACTGTATATAGCCTCTCTACTGTATATAGCCCCTCTACTGTATATAGCCTCTCTACTGTTATAGCCTCGCTACTGTATATAGCCTTGCTACTGTTTATAACCTCACTACTGTATATAGCCTCGCTACGGTAAAGCCCCACTACTGTATATAGCCTCGCTACTGTATAGAGCCTCACTACTGTATATACCCTCGCTACTGTATATAGCCTCACTACTGTATATAGCCTCAATACTGTATTTAGCCTCGCTACGGTATAGCCTCACTACTGTATATAGCCTCACTACTGTTATAGCCTCACTACTGTATATAGCCTCGCTACTGTATATAACCTCGCTACTGTATATAACCTCGCTACTGTATATAGCCTCGCTACTGTATATAGCCTCACTACTGTATATAGCCTCAATACTGTATATAGCCTCGCTACGGTAAAGCCTCACTACTGTATATAGCCTCACTACTGTTATAGCCTCGCTACTGTATACAGCCTCACTACTGTTATAGCCTCACTTCTGTTATAGCCTCACTACTGTATATAGCCTCGCTACTGTATATAGCCTCACTACTGTTATAGCCTCACTACTGTATATAACCTCGCTACTGTATATAGCCTCACTACTGTATATAGCCTCACTACTGTAAAGTCTCACTACTGTATATAGCCTCGCTTCTGTATATAGCCTCACTACTGTTATAGCCTCGCTAGTGTATATAGCCTCACTACTGTATATAGCCTCGCTACTGTATATAACCTCGCTACTGTATATAGCCTCACTACTGTATATAGCCTCACTACTGTAAAGTCTCACTACTGTATATAGCCTCGCTTCTGTATATAGCCTCACTACTGTTATAGGCTCAATACTGTTATAGCCTAGCTACTGTTATAGCCTCACTACTGTTATAGCCTCACTACTGTTATAGACTCGCTACTGTATATAGCCTCTCTACTGTATATAGCCTCTCTACTGTATATAGCCTCGCTACTGTTATAGCCTCGCTACTGTATATAGCCTCACTACTGTCTATAGCCTCGCTACTGTATATAGTCTCACTACTGTTATAGCCTCGCTACTGTTATAGCCTCGCTACTGTATATAGCCTCGCTACTGTATATAGTCTCACTACTGTTATAGCCTCGCTACTGTATATAGCCTCACTACTGTATATAGCCTCGCTACTGTATATAGTCTCACTACTGTTATAGCCTCGCTACTGTATATAGCCTCACTACTGTATATAGCCTCGCTACTGTATATAGTCTCACTACTGTTATAGCCTCTCTACTGTTATAGCCTCGCTACTGTATATAGTCTCACTACTGTTATAGCCTCGCTACTGTTATAGCCTCGCTACTGTATATAGCCTCACTACTGTATATAGCCTCACTACTGTATATAGCCTCGCTACTGTATATATCATCGCTACTGTTATAGCCTCACTACTGTTATAGCCTCGCTGCTGTATATAACCTCACTACTGTATATAGCCTCACTACTGTTATAGCCTCACTACTGTTATAGCCTCTCTACTGTATATAGCCTCTACTGTATATAGCCTCTCTACTGTATATAGCCTCTCTACTGTATATAGCCCCTGTACTGTATATAGCCTCACTACTGTATATAGCCTCTCTACTTTTATAGCCTCGCTACTGTATATAGCCTCGCTACTGTATATAGCCTCGCTACTGTATATAGCCTCGCTACTGTATATAGCCTCGCTACTGTATATAGCCTCACTAGTGTATATAGCCTCGTTACGGTAAAGCCCCACTACTATATATAACCTCGCTACTGTATATAGCCTCACTACTGTATATAGCCTCACTACTGTTATAGCCTCGCTACTGTATATAACCTCGCTACTGTATATAGCCTCGCTACTGTATATAGCCTCGCTACGGTAAAGCCTCACTACTGTATATAGCCTCACTACTGTTATAGCCTCGCTACTGTATATAGCCTCACTACAGTTATAGCCTCGCCACTGTTATAGCCTCGCTACTGTATATAGCCTCGCTACTGTATATAGCCTCACTAGTGTATATAGCCTCACTACGGTAAAGCTCCACTACTGTATATAGCCTCACTACTGTTATAGCCTCACTACTGTTACAGCCTCACTACTGTTATAGCCTCACTTCTGTTATAGCCTCACTACTGTATATAGCCTCACTATGGTAAAGCTCCACTACTGTATATAACCTCGCTACTGTATATAGCCTCACTACTGTATATAGCCTCGCTACTGTTATAGCCTCGCTACTGTATATAACTTCGCTACTGTATATAGCCTCGCTACTGTATATAGCCTCGCTACGGTAAAGCCTCACTACTGTATATAGCCTCACTACTGTTATAGCCTCGCTACTGTATATAGCCTCGCTACTGTTATAGCCTCGCTACTGTTATAGCCTCGCTACTGTATATAGCCTCACTACTGTATATAGCCTCGCTACTGTATATAACCTCACTACTGTTATGGCATCGCTGCTGTATATAGCCCCTCTACTGTATATAGCCTCACTACTGTTATAGCCTCTCTACTGTATATAGCCTCTCTACTGTATATAGCCTCTCTACTGTATATAGCCCCTCTACTGTATATAGCCTCTCTACTGTTATAGCCTCGCTACTGTATATAGCCTTGCTACTGTTTATAACCTCACTACTGTATATAGCCTCGCTACGGTAAAGCCCCACTACTGTATATAGCCTCGCTACTGTATATAGCCTCACTACTGTATATACCCTCGCTACTGTATATAGCCTCACTACTGTATATAGCCTCAATACTGTATTTAGCCTCGCTACGGTATAGCCTCACTACTGTATATAGCCTCACTACTGTTATAGCCTCACTACTGTATATAGCCTCGCTACTGTATATAACCTCGCTACTGTATATAACCTCGCTACTGTATATAGCCTCGCTACTGTATATAGCCTCACTACTGTATATAGCCTCAATACTGTATATAGCCTCGCTACGGTAAAGCCTCACTACTGTATATAGCCTCACTACTGTTATAGCCTCGCTACTGTATACAGCCTCACTACTGTTATAGCCTCACTTCTGTTATAGCCTCACTACTGTATATAGTCTCGCTACTGTATATAGCCTCACTACTGTTATAGCCTCACTACTGTATATAACCTCGCTACTGTATATAGCCTCACTACTGTATATAGCCTCACTACTGTAAAGTCTCACTACTGTATATAGCCTCGCTTCTGTATATAGCCTCACTACTGTTATAGCCTCGCTAGTGTATATAGCCTCACTACTGTATATAGCCTCGCTACTGTATATAACCTCGCTACTGTATATAGCCTCACTACTGTATATAGCCTCACTACTGTAAAGTCTCACTACTGTATATAGCCTCGCTTCTGTATATAGCCTCACTACTGTTATAGGCTCAATACTGTTATAGCCTAGCTACTGTTATAGCCTCACTACTGTTATAGCCTCACTACTGTTATAGACTCGCTACTGTATATAGCCTCTCTACTGTATATAGCCTCTCTACTGTATATAGCCTCGCTACTGTTATAGCCTCGCTACTGTATATAGCCTCACTACTGTCTATAGCCTCGCTACTGTATATAGTCTCACTACTGTTATAGCCTCGCTACTGTTATAGCCTCGCTACTGTATATAGCCTCGCTACTGTATATAGTCTCACTACTGTTATAGCCTCGCTACTGTATATAGCCTCACTACTGTATATAGCCTCGCTACTGTATATAGTCTCACTACTGTTATAGCCTCGCTACTGTATATAGCCTCACTACTGTATATAGCCTCGCTACTGTATATAGTCTCACTACTGTTATAGCCTCTCTACTGTTATAGCCTCGCTACTGTATATAGTCTCACTACTGTTATAGCCTCGCTACTGTTATAGCCTCGCTACTGTATATAGCCTCACTACTGTATATAGCCTCACTACTGTATATAGCCTCGCTACTGTATATATCATCGCTACTGTTATAGCCTCACTACTGTTATAGCCTCGCTGCTGTATATAACCTCACTACTGTATATAGCCTCACTACTGTTATAGCCTCACTACTGTTATAGCCTCTCTACTGTATATAGCCTCTACTGTATATAGCCTCTCTACTGTATATAGCCCCTGTACTGTATATAGCCTCACTACTGTATATAGCCTCTCTACTGTATATAGCCTCTCTACTTTTATAGCCTCGCTACTGTATATAGCCTCGCTACTGTATATAGCCTCGCTACTGTATATAGCCTCGCTACTGTATATAGCCTCACTAGTGTATATAGCCTCGTTACGGTAAAGCCCCACTACTATATATAACCTCGCTACTGTATATAGCCTCACTACTGTATATAGCCTCACTACTGTTATAGCCTCGCTACTGTATATAACCTCGCTACTGTATATAGCCTCGCTACTGTATATAGCCTCGCTACGGTAAAGCCTCACTACTGTATATAGCCTCACTACTGTTATAGCCTCGCTACTGTATATAGCCTCACTACAGTTATAGCCTCGCCACTGTTATAGCCTCGCTACTGTATATAGCCTCGCTACTGTATATAGCCTCACTAGTGTATATAGCCTCACTACGGTAAAGCTCCACTACTGTATATAGCCTCACTACTGTTATAGCCTCACTACTGTTACAGCCTCACTACTGTTATAGCCTCACTTCTGTTATAGCCTCACTACTGTATATAGCCTCACTATGGTAAAGCTCCACTACTGTATATAACCTCGCTACTGTATATAGCCTCACTACTGTATATAGCCTCGCTACTGTTATAGCCTCGCTACTGTATATAACTTCGCTACTGTATATAGCCTCGCTACTGTATATAGCCTCGCTACGGTAAAGCCTCACTACTGTATATAGCCTCACTACTGTTATAGCCTCGCTACTGTATATAGCCTCGCTACTGTTATAGCCTCGCTACTGTTATAGCCTCGCTAGTGTATATAGCCTCGCTAGTGTATATAGCCTCACTACGGTAAAGTCTCGCTACTGTATATAGCCTCGCTACTGTATATAGCCTCACTACTGTTATAGCCTCACTACTGTTATAGCCTAGCTACTGCTATAGCCTCACTACTGTTATAGCCTCACTACTGTTATAGCCTCGCTACTGTATATAGTCTCGCTACTGTATATAGCCTCTCTATTGTATATAGCCTCGCTACTGTATATAGCCTCACTACTGTTATAGCCTCACTACTGTATATAGCCTCGCTACTGTTATAGCCTCGCTACTGTTATAGCCTCACTACTGTTATAGCCTCGCTAATGTTATAGCCTCGCTACTGTATATAGCCTTACTATTGTTATAGCCTCGCTACTGTATATAGCCTCGCTACTGTTATAGCCTCGCTACTGTTATAGCCTCACTACTGTTATAGCCTCGCTACTGTATATAACCTCGCTACTGTATATAGCCTCACTACTGTATATAGCCTCACTACTGTAAAGTCTCACTACTGTATATAGCCTCGCTTCTGTATATAGCCTCACTACTGTTATAGGCTCACTACTGTTATAGCCTAGCTACTGTTATAGCCTCACTACTGTTATAGCCTCACTACTGTTATAGACTCGCTACTGTATATAGCCTCTCTACTGTATATAGCCTCTCTACTGTATATAGCCTCGCTACTGTTATAGCCTCGCTACTGTATATAGCCTCACTACTGTATATAGCCTCGCTACTGTATATAGTCTCACTACTGTTATAGCCTCGCTACTGTTATAGCCTCGCTACTGTATATAGCCTCGCTACTGTATATAGTCTCACTACTGTTATAGCCTCGCTACTGTATATAGCCTCACTACTGTATATAGCCTCGCTACTGTATATAGTCTCACTACTGTTATAGCCTCGCTACTGTATATAGCCTCACTACTGTATATAGCCTCGCTACTGTATATAGTCTCACTACTGTTATAGCCTCTCTACTGTTATAGCCTCGCTACTGTATATAGTCTCACTACTGTTATAGCCTCGCTACTGTTATAGCCTCGCTACTGTATATAGCCTCACTACTGTATATAGCCTCACTACTGTATATAGCCTCGCTACTGTATATATCATCGCTACTGTTATAGCCTCACTACTGTTATAGCCTCGCTGCTGTATATAACCTCACTACTGTATATAGCCTCACTACTGTTATAGCCTCACTACTGTTATAGCCTCTCTACTGTATATAGCCTCTCTACTGTATATAGCCTCTCTACTGTATATAGCCTCTCTACTGTATATAGCCCCTGTACTGTATATAGCCTCACTACTGTATATAGCCTCTCTACTTTTATAGCCTCGCTACTGTATATAGCCTCGCTACTGTATATAGCCTCGCTACTGTATATAGCCTCGCTACTGTATATAGCCTCACTAGTGTATATAGCCTCGTTACGGTAAAGCCCCACTACTATATATAACCTCGCTACTGTATATAGCCTCACTACTGTATATAGCCTCACTACTGTTATAGCCTCGCTACTGTATATAACCTCGCTACTGTATATAGCCTCGCTACTGTATATAGCCTCGCTACGGTAAAGCCTCACTACTGTATATAGCCTCACTACTGTTATAGCCTCGCTACTGTATATAGCCTCACTACTGTTATAGCCTCGCTACTGTTATAGCCTCGCTAGTGTATATAGCCTCGCTACTGTATATAGCCTCACTAGTGTATATAGCCTCACTACGGTAAAGCTCCACTACTGTATATAGCCTCACTACTGTTATAGCCTCACTACTGTTACAGCCTCACTACTGTTATAGCCTCACTTCTGTTATAGCCTCACTACTGTATATAGCCTCACTACGGTAAAGCTCCACTACTGTATATAGCCTCACTACTGTTATAGCCTCACTACTGTTATAGCCTCACTACTGTTATAGCCTCGCTACTGTTATAGCCTCGCTAGTGTATATAGCCTCGCTAGTGTATATAGCCTCAATACTGTATATAGCCTCGGTTCTGTATATAACCTCGCTACTGTATATAGCCTCACTACTGTATATAGCCTCACTACGGTAAAGTCTCGCTACTGTATATAGCCTCGCTACTGTATATAGCCTCACTACTGTTATAGCCTCACTACTGTTATAGCCTAGCTACTGCTATAGCCTCACTACTGTTATAGCCTCACTACTGTTATAGCCTCGCTACTGTATATAGTCTCGCTACTGTATATAGCCTCTCTATTGTATATAGCCTCGCTACTGTATATAGCCTCACTACTGTTATAGCCTCACTACTGTATATAGCCTCGCTACTGTTATAGCCTCGCTACTGTTATAGCCTCACTACTGTTATAGCCTCGCTAATGTTATAGCCTCGCTACTGTATATAGCCTTACTATTGTTATAGCCTCGCTACTGTATATAGCCTCGCTACTGTTATAGCCTCGCTACTGTTATAGCCTCACTACTGTTATAGCCTCGCTAATGTTATAGCCTCGCTACTGTATAAAGCCTTACTACTGTTATAGCCTCACTACTGTATATAGCCTCACTACTGTATATAGTCTCACTACTGTATATAGCCTCACTACTGTATATAGCCTCGCTACTGTATATAGCCTCGCTACTGTATATAACCTCTCTACTCTATATAGCCTCACTACTGTTATAGCCTTGCTACTGTATATAGCCTCGCTACTGTATATAGCCTCGCTACTGTATATAACCTCTCTACTGTATATAGCCTCACTACTGTTATAGCCTCGCTACTGTATATAGCCTCCCTACTGTATATAGGCTCACTACTGTTATAGCCTCGCTACTGTATATAGCCTCACTACTGTATATAACCTCTCTACTGTATATAGCCTCACTACTGTTATAGCCTCGCTACTGTATATACCCTCCCTACTGTATATAGCCTCACTACTGTTATTTTCAATCTTTTAACTGTTGTTTGTATTTCTTTACATATCTATTGTTCACCTAATATCCAATTTTTTACCTAATATTGCACTGTTGGTTAAGGGCCTGTAAGTAAGCATTTCACTGTAAGGTACACCTGTCGTATTCGGTGCACGTGACAAATAACCTTTGATTTGATGTAGGTGGAGTTATTAAAGTGACTATGCACAGATAATAACAGAGAGTAGCAGCAGCGTGTGGGGGGGGGGGGGGGGGGGGGCAAAGCAAAAAGTCTGGGTAGCCATTTTACTAGATATTCAGGAGTCTTATGGCTTGGGGGTAGAAGCTTTTTAGAAGCCTTTTGGACCTAGACTTGGCACTCTGGTACCGCTTGCAGAGAGAACAATCTATGACTACGGTGGTTGGAGTCTGACAATTTTTATGGCCTTCCTCTTACACCGCCTGGTATAGAGGTCCTGGATGGCAGGAAGCTTGGCCCCGGTGATGTACTGGGCCGAACACACCACCCTCTGTAGTGCCTTGCGGTCAGAGGCCGAGCAGTTGCCATACCAGGCAGTGTTGCAACCCGTCGATACCGACAGTGTTGGAGTTGTGCCTGGCCATGCAGTCATGAGTAAACAGGGAGTACAGGAGGGGACTTAGCACGCACCCCTGAGGGGCCCCTGTGTTGAGGATCAGCGTGGCGGATGTGTTGCTAAGTACCCTTACCACCTGGGGGTGGCCCGTCAGGAAGTCCAGGATCCAGTTGCAGAGGGAGGTGTTTAGTCCCAGGGTCCTTAGCTTAGTGATGAGCTTTGAGGGCACTATGGGGTTGAACACTGAGCTGTAATCAATGAATAGCATTCTCACAAAGGTGTTCCTTTTGTCCAGAAGGGAAGGGGCAGTGTTGAGTGCAATAGAGATTGCATCATCTGTGGATCTGTTGGGGCGGTATGGAAATTGGAGTGGGTCTAGGGTTTCTGGGATAATGGTGTTGATGTGAGCCATGACCAGCCTTTCAAAGCACTTCATGGCTACAGACGTGAGTACTACGGGTCGGTAGTCATTTAGGCAGGTTACCTTGGTGTTCTTGGACACAGGGACTATGGTGGTCTGATTGAAACATATGGGGGGGATCTAATTTAATACATTTGCTTTCGTCTGTTTTTTAAATAATGAAATTCAAAGGTCAGGGTCAAGCTGAGCCGGACCAAGAGTGGAAGAGTGGAAAAGGTTACTGGTTGTGATGACATCACTGGTGAGAAGTCAGTTATGAAAAGATATTGAGTTGACTGCATGTTAGTCTGTCAGCCCCATCTCTGTTGACATCTCCCTCTCTCTCCATCTCCCCTCCCCTCCTCCTCTGTCCCATAGACACATCAAGTAGTGTTTAAACCCTTTACAATAAAGATCTGTGAAGTTATTTGGATTTTTACGAATGATCATTGAAAGACAGGGTCCTGAAAAAGGGACCTCTTTTTTTTGCTGAGTTTACAAGCTTCAACGGCTGACTTCAAATATCCACATCAATGTGAAAGACACCAGAGCATAAAACAACTGACTGGGAATGTAAACTATAACAGATAAATCCTACACATGTATTGTAAAAATATAAAAAGGTAGACATCAAAGGAATTACTTAGGCCTTCAATCGACAAGGACGCATAACGACAAACAGACTCAAGTAAAGAATGAAGAAAATTATGAAATACAAAAGGAAAATCTACACATTAAAGGAAAAATCCACCCGCAACCACTCATTCTTTTTAATTTACTGTGTTAAATAACACTAATGTTTGAGAACAATCATTTGTGTTAACAGATCTTTCCTTTCTGCGTTATAATAAGGTTGGTAGAAATATGGAAAATCATTGAGGAAATCTGTTGCAGCTCAAATCGAGAACAAAATCCACAATGCAATGATCTCACCTAAACAAACTGCACTATCAATTTAGGAGTCTCCAATCTCACCATGTTCAACCTGCAGATCGATGTGTCTCACAGAGTGGAGTTTAAATCACAACGGCAGATATACTTTTGAGGAGATGGGAAACGTCGACGATGCTACGTCATTGGCCCACGCGGTGCATTCTGGGACAGGGACCGCTCTCCTTCACGGAGTGAATGGGAGTCTGAGCGCTAGCTCAAAAACCTAACATTAACACGAATTTAGTCAACAAGAAGTACAACATTACTAATCTTTTCCGAGATGTGAGGTAATTAACTTGCTATCTGTAGTATTGTATAGCTTTGGAATCGTGGCATTACGTACTTTCGAAGAAAATAGGCAGTTTCTCGACATAAAGTATACTGACTATGAGAAGGGATTGCGTGACGATTATCTTAACAACCTTGTGACGTAGCATGATAACCTGAACGTGATTGGTCAACAGTCTGCTGGGAAGGGCGTTATACAGTGTTCCATTCAATTGGATTCCTCTCTCCTTTCTATAATATCTCTGGCAAAGGCACCACGCAATGCATCCTGGACTAAAGAAGCAGACAAATAGGAGAAACGTGTTAGACCCGCCGTTAAATTACCTGTTTCTCAAGGCAGGAACATCACATAAATATGATCAATGGCTCATTCGAGAGAAGACCTCCCGAGTTATATCGTCCAGTATTGAAAGCTGACATGTATGAATAACGTTTTCGCGATCTTAAAGTCATATTCCTATTAACTTCCAGTTTAGTGAGACTTTATCACGGTGCTACGTCATACCGGACATATTTCTGCCTGCTTGAAGGCAAATAACTCAGATACACATGAAAACAGGAAATGACGCAGGGAATCGATAGAACATCACTCAGAAATGAACAAAAACAATACAATATTTAACCTTTACCTTAAGGCTGCACCGCGGATTGGACAGCGCCTCCATACAGGAAGGCAATGCATAGTGGGGCTCCGTGGCCTGTGGTTGAATGAACAACGTTTCTGTCCAGTAGCCAGCTAAAAATATTCAGGTTGTGGGCAGTTACATTTTTTTGGGGCACAGTTGAGTATCATAAAATGCTTATATGGAAATAATTACAGTCACGCAGATCTTTAGAAATTGTAGGATCAATTGTAAATTGGCCCTCATGAAAAACGTCGTCGACCCCCTGCTATAATGTATATGAAGTCACCCTTGTGGAGCGGTTCCTATTGTGTACTATGACAGTGTCATTGTCTCATGTGCTTCCCAACAAAATTGTTGCTCTGCATTCAGAGATGTTCCTTATGATGTCTGCACCCAGCTCATTTTGTATTTGCCTGTCTGCATTATTCACCAGGGAAAGGAAACATTCTGTGAATACTGAAGCATTGCATCAACAAGGTGGCACTGATAATATTGAAACATTGTATAAATGAACGAGGCGGCTCGGAGAAACGGAAACATTTAGTATCAACAAGACAACTCTGAGAATATTCATATTGCAACATAGTAGTCAACACGGAGGCAGCAGGGCCAGTTTGTCTGTCTGATATTATTGTGTTGCCTACGCAGCATCTGGGTGCTCATTATATACTAAAAACAGCCCTACATCCACACTATAGATAAATAACTTAGCAATATTTTATGAAGTTATGCAGCAATATTGATCTGTTCATCTTTTAATTCAGGAAGATGGACAAGCAACACTGATGGAGTGAGAGGTGGAAATGCATTATACCAGAGGTAGGTAGACTACAGGTAGGGATTAGGATGCAGACAGAGCAACACTGATGGAGTGAGAGGTGGAAATGCATTATACCAGAGGGAGGTAGACTACAGGTAGGGATTAGGATGCAGACAGAGGATGATGATGTAGACCTATTGCTTTATTTAACTAGGCAAGTCAGTTAAGAACAAATTCATATTTACATTGACAGACTAGGAACAGTGGGTTAACTACCTTATTCATGGGCAGAACAACAGATTTTTACCTTGTCAGCTCAGGGATTCGATCTAGCAACCTTTCAGTTACTGTCCCAACGCTTTAACCACTAGGCTACCTGCCTCCCCTATAAGCAAGAAGTTTATTTTTGGCTCCCTACAGAAGGCTATATCAAACCGCTGATACAGTACTGGACTACTAGGGTGAACAAAATGTTCCCGGAAGTTTACAAAAAAATATAAATTACATATTTGTATTTTTTTTATTTTTGTGGGGGCGCTGCAGCACCCTGATCATGCCTACTTCCCTCAGCTATATTCTGTCTCCTCCCCTCCTTTCCTCTGCCCTCCCCACCCCCTACTTCCCTCAGCTATACTCTGTCTCCTCCCCTCCTCTCTCTCTCTCCTCTGCCCTCCCCACCGCCTCCTTCCCTCAGCTATACTCTGTCTTCTCCCCTCCTCTCTCTCTCTCCTCTGCCCTCCCCACCCCCTCCTTCCCTCAGCTATACTCTGTCTCCTCCCCTCCTCTCTCTCTCCTCTGCCCTCCCCACCCCCTCCTTCCCTCAGCTATACTCTGTCTCCTCTCCTCTCTCCTCTCCTCTGCCCTCCCCACCCCCTCCTTCCCTCAGCTATACTCTGTCTCCTCCCCTCCTCTCTCTCTCCTCTGCCCTCCCCCCTCCTACTTCCCTCAGCTGTAATCTGTCTCCTCCCCTCCCCTCCTCTCCTCTGCCCTCCCCACCCCCTCTTTCCTCTCTCTCTTCCTGACATGTAGCATCAGGCCTGTTGAGCTTGACTCAGGTTACAGAACTCTGGCGTCGACACTCCTCCCTTCTCCTGCTCTAACATAAGACCAATATTAAATATAATACATAAAATATACTCTTTCATTTACATAGAGACAGATACAATCAATCATTGACACACTGAATATACAACAGTCAGATGCATGACACCATCACAACTTAACTGACATTAGTGCCTGTCCCCAGATGGACAGTTAGGCTACAGTAAAGTACATTTACAGGTGATCACATCATTGTCCTGCTTTGAGACACATTTTTACTGTCTGCTTCCAGTTGCATGTTCTTTTACTAGCCCTGCAAATTATAATATATCTTACAATATCAAAACATATCTCAGTAACTGTCACAAGTGTATATGAGTATAACAGCATCCTACCTGTGCTCCAGAATAAGATCATGAATATCATTGCAGGTATCATATCTGTCTCTAACTGGGGCTCCACTGACATATACAGTCTACTGTCATGTAGAGAGGACTGAAGAATGTAAAATACTGCGAGGCTATATGACTTGTCTCTCATTACTTCCTTATTTCAATGGTGTGAAAACTTCTTTTAGATCAGTGGTTGAACTCAGCTAAATAAAGCAAACTGATCTGTTCTGAAAAACCCCACAGGACACTGCTGACAGAGCAGCAAAGTTTCACATACAGTTGAAGTTGGAAGTTTACATACACTTAGGTTGAAATCATTAAAACAACTTTTTCAACCACTCCACAAATTTCTTGTTAACAAACTATAGTTTTGGCAAGTCGGTTAGGACATCTACTTTGTGCATGACACAGGTAATTTTTCCAACAATTGTTTACAGATTATTTCACTTATAATTCACTGTATCACAATTCCAGTGGGTAAGAAGTTTACATCCACTAAGTTGGCTGCGCCTTTAAACAGCTTGGAAAATTCCAGAAAATTATGTCATGGCTTTAGAAGCTTCTGATAGGCTAATTGACATCATTTGAGTCAATTGGAGGTGTACCTGTGGATGTATTTCAAGGCATACCTTCAAACTCAGTGCCTCTTTGCTTGACATCACGGGAAAATCAAAAGAAATCAGCCAAGTCCTCAGAAAATAAATTGTAGACCTCCACAAGTCTGGTTCATCCATGGGGACAAAGATCGTACTTTTTGGAGAAATGTCCTCTGGTCTGATGAAACAAAAATAGAACTGTTTGGCCATAATGACCATCGTGATGTTTGGAGGAAAAAGGGGGCGGCTTGCAATCTGAAGAACACCATCCCAACCATGAAGCACGGGGGTGGCAGCATCATGTTGTGGGGGTGCTTTGCTGCAGGAGGGACTATTGCACTTCACAAAATAGATGGCATCATGAGGATGGAAAATTATGGTGATATATTGAAGCAACATCTCAAGACATTAGTCAGGAAGTTAAAGCTTGGTCGCAAATGGGTCTTCCAAGTGGACAATGACCCCAAGCATGCTTCCAAAGTTGTGGCAAAATGGCTTAAGGACAACAAAGTCAAGGTATTGGAGTGGCCATCACAAAGCTCTGACTTCAATCCTATAGATAATTTGTGGACAGAAGTGAAAAAATGTGTGCGAGCAAGGAGGCCTACAAACCTGACTCAGTTACACCAGCTCTGTCAGGAGGAATGGGCCAAAATTCACCCAACTTACTGTAGGAAGCTTGTGGAAGGCTACCTGAAACGTTTGACCCAAGTTAAACAATTTAAAGGCAATGCTACCAAATACTAATTGAATGTATGTAAACTTCTGACCCACTGGGAATGTGATGAAATAAATAAAAGCTGAAATCAAATCACTCCTATTATTCTGACATTTCACATTCTTAAAATAAAGTGGTTATATGTCAGGAATTGTGAAAAACTGAGTTTAAATGTATTTGGCTAAGGTGTATGTAAACTTCTGACTTCAACTGTAGTGTGTCCTGTAATATCACCTCTAACTTTCTACTGCTTGAGTTCACCTCTTATAGAATATTGGCTTAATGTTCCAGCACCTAAATATAAACAGTACCATCACCCAAAATGAGTACTGATGAGGTCTCATGTTAGAGCAGGAGAAGGGGGGATGTGGTGTAGAAGCTAGAGGTCTGTTACCCAAGTCAACTCAACAGGCCTGATGCTATATGTCAGGGTCAGGCTGGGCTGGGACAAGAGAGGAACAGGTTACTGGTTATGATGACATCACTGGTGAGATGTCAGTAATGAAAAGATGAAGAGGACAGGGGGGAGAAGAGGAGATGGGGGGAAGGGGAGAGGGGGAGAAGAGGAGATGGAGAGGAGAAGTGAGAAGACAAGTAAAAGACATGGGGGGGGGGTCATGAATACAAATTAGACATGGGGGGTCATGAATACACATTAGACATTTGGGGGGGGGGGGGGGGGGTCATGAATACACATTAGACATGGGGGGGTCATGAATACACATTAGACATGGGGGGGTCATGAATACACATTAGACATGGGGGGGTCATGAATACACATCAGACATGGGGGTGGGGGTCATGAATACAATTTAGACATGGGGGGACCTTACAGTGAAATGCTTATTTACAAGCCCTTAACCAACAATGTTTTAAGAATAAAGAAAAAAAGTGTTAAGTAAACATTTGAAAACTAATTATAGAGCAGCAGTAAAATAACATTAGCGAGGCTTTATACAGGGGTACCGGTACAGAGTCAATGTGGAGGCTATATACAGGGGTACCGGTACAGAGTCAATGTGGAGGCTATATACAGGGGTACCGGTACAGAGTCAATGTGGAGGCTATATACAGGGGTACTGGTACAGAGTCAATGTGGAGGCTATATACAGGGGTACCGGTACAGAGTCAATGTGGAGGCTATATACAGGGGTACCGGTACAGAGTCAATGTGGAGGCTATATACAGGGGTACCGGTACAGAGTCAATGTGGAGGCTATATACAGGGGTACTGGTACAGAGTCAATGTGGAGGCTATATACAGGGGGTACCGGTACAGAGTCAATGTGGAGGCTATATACAGGGGTACCGGTACAGAGTCAATGTGGAGGCTATATACAGGGGGTACCGGTACAGAGTCAATGTGGAGGCTATATACAGGGGGTACCGGTACAGAGTCAATGTGGAGGCTATATACAGGGGGTATTGGTACAGAGTCAATGTGGAGGCTATATACATGGGGTACTGGTACAGAGTCAATGTGGAGGCTATATACAGGGGGTACCGGTACAGAGTCAATGTGGAGGATATATACAGGGGGTACCGGTACAGAGTCAATGTGGAGGCTATATACAGGGGTACTGGTACAGAGTCAATGTGGAGGCTATATACAGGGGGTATTAGTACAGAGTCAATGTGGAGGATATATACAGGGGGTACCGGTACAGAGTCAATGTGGAGGCTATATACAGGGGTACTGGTACAGAGTCAATGTGGAGGCTATATACAGGGGGTATTAGTACAGAGTCAATGTGGAGGCTATATACAGGGGTACCGGTACAGAGTCAATGTGGGGGATATTTACAGGGGGTACCGGTACAGGGTCAATGTGGAGGATATATACAGGGGGTACCGGTACAGATTCAATGTGGGGGATATATACAGGGGGTACCGGTACAGAGTCAATGTGGAGGCTATATACAGGGGTACCGGTACAGAGTCAATGTGGAGGCTATATACAGGGGTACTGGTACAGAGTCAATGTGGAGGATATATACAGGGGGTATTGGTACAGAGTCAATGTGGAGGCTATATAGAGGGGGTACTGGTACAGAGTCAATGTGGAGGATATATACAGGGGGTATTGGTACAGAGTCAATGTGGAGGCTATATACAGGGGGTACTGGTACAGAGTCAATGTGGAGGCTATATACAGGGGGTACTGGTACAGAGTCAATGTGGAGGATATATACAGGGGGTATTGGTACAGAGTCAATGTGGAGGCTATATACAGGGGGTACTGGTACTGAGTCAGTGTGGAGGCTATATACAGGGGGTACCGGTACAGAGTCAATGTGGAGGCTATATACAGGGGGTATTGGTACAGAGTCAATGTGGAGGCTATATACAGGGGGTACTGGTACAGAGTCAATGTGGAGGCTATATACAGGGGGTACTGGTACAGAGTCAATGTGGAGGCTATATACAGGGGTACCGGTACAGAGTCAATGTGGAGGCTATATACAGGGGGGTACCGGTACAGAGTCAATGTGGAGGCTATATACAGGGGTACCGGTACAGAGTCAATGTGGAGGCTATATACAGGGGTACCGGTACAGAGTCAATGTGGAGGCTATATACAGGGGGGTACCGGTACAGAGTCAATGTGGAGGCTATATACAGGGGTACTGGTACAGAGTCAATGTGGAGGCTATATACAGGGGGTACCGGTACAGAGTCAATGTGCAAACTGCACTCTTCCTCCCCATCTCTGTATGTTTCAGCTCCAGATGACAAAACCTACACAGTCCAAGGGTTGCAGGTCTGCCGACTTCCTTCTGGTCACAAATTGTATTCAGAGAAATATCCAATAAACCAAAGACATTGCTTTAACTGTCAATGTACTTTATTGCAGATGTTTTCCTCAAATAAAATGGAGCGTAAAATAAACCAGTTATTACAATTTATTTACACTGGGTCTAATGTGTGTGATGTTCATTGTGTGTGTGTGTGGGAGAGAGAGTGTGTGAGGGAGGCATGTTTTCAACTCAGATAAAAAGCACACATCATTTCCTCAAACTGTAAACATTAAGCCATCGTCTTTTACAATATTATCAATCACCCTTTGATAGATATGGAGAGTAATTATGTAGATATTGAGAATGGATATGAAGGAGTAGATTTCTCCAATCCTCAAATAAAATGCAGCAAAACATTAAATAAACAAGTAATTACAACGTATTTGCATTGTGGATAATGTGTGTTGTGTTTTATTTTCCTTGTCAGCCACCCATCTCTGCTTGGTCAGTCTGGATAGGCCCAGTGTCTTCTGGGTGAGGCTGTCAGCCACCCATCTCTGCTTGGTCAGTCTGGATAGGACCAGTGTCTTCTGGGTGAGGCTGTCAGCCACCCATCTCTGCTTGGTCAGTCTGGATAGGCCCAGTGTCTTCTGGGTGAGGCTGTCAGGCAGATCTGAAAGAGAGACATACAAAGTGACAGTAAGTATACAAGTCAACAACATGTCTGTGTGTACATCTGTTGGTGTGACTGAGCATATGCAATATAATTCTGAATTACAATTTTACAGATGATTATAAAGTTTGCAAGCAAAGTTGACTAGTATGCTGCTCTCGGGAACTAGAGCGAGGCATCCAGATATGAGGTTAGCTAGCGCCGTTAGCATTAGCTAGCTAGCAGCGCCAGCATGTTAGCTATGAAAGTATCCATCCAGCAACAATGTCGAGGTCAAAAACGAAAGGAACTATGTTAAACCATGCTGATTTCGTAAGATATGTCAACTCGGACTGAAATAATGAGCAGGCTGAACGTACATTTCTGTGACTAACTAGATAACTTTAGCTTTTCATTCCTGTTGACAGAGTGTACGACCCTCCTGCATGGAGAAGCGCCACTGTGTTAACATGTGGCCAGAATTATATTACATCCGGGTTGGTTTACAAACCCCACTGACAATGCATGGGACACTGTTTAGGGTCGTTTAGCAAAAGAATCCTCAGCTGCGAAAAATATATATGTAAACTCTCTTGGTAAATAGTGTGGTCTACAGCTTATCATGATACTCTACCTCAAGCAAGCAAAATCAATCAATCAATCAAGTTTATTTTATATAGCCCTTCGTACATCAGCTAATATCTCGAAGTGCTGTACAGAAACCCAGCCTAAAACCCCAAACAGCAAGCAATGCAGATGTAGAAGCACCTGCATTGCGACACCGACGTCTTGATCCCAGACAAGCTAAACACCTTCTTTGCCCGCTTTGAGGATATACAATGCCACCGACACGGCTCGCTACCAAGGACTGCGGGCCCCCCCTCTCCTTCTCCTTGGCCGACGTGAGTAAGACATTTAAACGTGTTAACCCTCACAAGGCTGCCGGCCCAGACGGCATCCCTAGCCGCGTCCTCAGAGCATGCACAGACCAGCTGGCTGGGGAGTTTACGGACATATTCAATCAATCCCTATCCCAGTCTGCTGTCCCCACATGCTTCAAGATGGCCACCATTGTTCCTGTTCGCAAGAAAGCTAAGGTAACGGAACTAAATTACTTCTGTCATCATGAAGTGCTTTGAGAGATTAGTCAAGGATCATATCACCTCCATCTTACCTGCCACCCTAAACCCACTTCAGTTTGCATATCGCCCCAACAGGTACACAGACGATGCAATCGCCATCACACTGCACACTGCCCTATCCCAGTCTGCTGTCCCCACATGCTTCAAGATGGCCACCATTGTTCCTGTTCGCAAGAAAGCTAAGGTAACGGAACTAAATTACTTCTGTCATCATGAAGTGCTTTGAGAGATTAGTCAAGGATCATATCACCTCCACCTTACCTGCCACCCTAGACCCACTTCAGTTTGCATATCGCCCCAACAGGTACACAGACGATGCAATCGCCATCACACTGCCCTATCCCATCTGGACAAGCCGAATACCTATGTAAGAATGCTGTTCATTGACTACAGCTCAGCATTCAACACCATAGTACCCTCCAAGCTCATCATTAAGCTTAAGGCCCTGGGTCTCAACCCCGCCCTGTGCAATTGGGTCCTGGACTTTCTGACGGGCCGCCCCCAGGTGGTGAAGGTAGGAAACAATATCTCCACTTCGCTGATCCTCAACACTGGGGCTCCACAAGGGTGCGTGCTCAGCCCCCTCCTGTACTCCCTGTTCACTCATGACTGCGTGGCCATGCACGCCTCCAACTCGATCATCAAGTTTGCAGACGGTACAACAGTAGTGGGCTTGATTACAAACAACGACGAGACAGCCTACAGAGAGGAGGTGAGGGCCCTTGGAGTGTGGTGTCAGGAAAACAACCTCACACTCAACGTCAACAAAACAAAAGAGATGATCGTGGACTTCAGGAAACAGCAGAGAGCACCCCACTATCCACATCGATGGGACAGTAGCGGAGAAAGTTCCTCGGCGAACACATCACGGACAAACTGAAATGGTCCACCCACACAGACAGCATGGTGAAGAAGGCGCAACAGCGCCTCTTCAACCTCAGGAGACTGAAGAAATTTGGCTTGTCACCTAAAACCCTCACAAACTTTTACAGGTGCACAATCAAGAGCATCCTGTCGGGCTGTATCACCGCCTGGTACGGCAACTGCACCACCCTCAACAGTAAGGCTCACCAGAGGGTATTGCGGTCTGCACAACCCATCATCGGGGGAAAACTACCTGCCCTCCAGGACACCTACAGCACCCGATGTCACAGGAAGGCCAAAAAGATCATCAAGTACAACAACCACTCAGGCCACTGCCTGTTCAACCCACTATCATTCAGATGGCGAGGTCAGTACAGGTGCATCCAAGCTGGGACCGAGAGACTGAAAAACAACTTCTATCTCAAGGCCATCAGACTGTTAAACAGCGATCACTAACATAGAGAGGCTGCTGCCAACATACAGGCTCAAATCACTGGCCACTTTTAATAAAAGGTATTATTAGTCAGTTTAAATAATACCACTTTAATAATGTTTACATACCCTACATTACTCATCTCATATGTAGATACTGTATTTTATACCATCTATTGCATCTTGCCTATGCAGCACGGCCACGGCTCATCTATATATTTATATGAACATATTCTTATTACATCTCTACATTTGTGTGTTAGGTAGTTGCTGTGAAATTGTTAGATTACTTGTCAGATATTACTGCTCTGTCTGAACTAGAAGCACAAGCATTTCGCTACACTCGCATTAACATCTGCTAACCAGGTGTATGTGACCATTAACATCTGCTAACCAGGTGTATGTGACCATTAACATCTGCTAACCAGGTGTATGTGACCATTAACATCTACTAACCAGGTGTATGTGACCATTAACATCTGGTAACCAGGTGTATGTGACCATTAACATCTGCTAACCAGGTGTATGTGACCATTAACATCTGCTAACCAGGTGTATGTGACCATTAACATCTGCTAACCAGGTGTATGTGACCAATAACATCTGCTAACCATGTGTATGTGACCATTAACATCTGCTAACCAGGTGTATGTGACCATTAACATCTGCTAACCAGGTGTATGTGACCATTAACATCTGCTAACCAGGTGTATGTGACCATTAACATCTGCTAACCAGGTGTATGTGACCATTAACATCTGCTAACCAGGTGTATGTGACCAATAAAGTGTGATTTGATGTAGTGCAGTGCCTCCACCTAATAAGTAAAGATATGTATTTACTGACTTGGGTCTATGGTGGTAAAACTGCTGTTATGTTTATCCAGTTTATCTATGTAACTAAAGTCTGTAAATGTTTATCCAGTGTATCTATACATTTAATTAAAGTCTGTAAATGTTTATCTAGTGTATCTATGTATTTAATTAGTCTGTTATAATGTTTATCTAGTGTATCTATGTATTTAATTAGTCTGTAATAATGTTTATCTAGTGTATTTATGTATTTAATTAGTCTGTAATAATGTTTATCTAGTGTATCTATGTATTTAATTAGTCTGTAATAATGTTTATCTAGTGTATTTATGTATTTAATTAGTCTGTAATAATGTTTATCTAGTGTATTTATGTATTTAATTAGTCTGTAATAATGTTTATCTAGTGTATTTATGTATTTAATTAGTCTGTAATAATGTTTATCTAGTGTATTTATGTATTTAATTAGTCTGTAATAATGTTTATCTAGTGTATTTATGTATTTAATTAGTCTGTAATAATGTTTATCCAGTGTATCTCTGTATTTAATTAGTCTGTAATAATGTTTATCTAGTGTATCTCTGTATTTAACTAAAGTCACATGATGTACTGATGAGACTTGCTCCCTCTGCTAGAACACTTCCCCTTTGTCTACATGACTGACTCATGGTTCTGGACTCACAGCCAAATGCTGTTTCTCCATATCCTGTTATTTAGCAGTAGACTGAACTAAGCTGTGAGAGACGAACAGGACAAATGGTTGTGGTTCTCTTGAGAAACAGTGTTGAGACATTGAGCACTGAGAAATGGTGTGACATTTCTCAACAAGACCTCACCACAAAAGTCACAATGTGGAAAGATGAACATCTCTCTGCAGAGGAGGTTATATATAATTTAATATATTTGCTTTTGTCTGTTTTTGTTTTCTCAATCGTTCAGTTCGATAGGTCAGAGGTCAAGCTGAGCTGAGCCAATAGTGGAAGAGTGGAAAAGGTTACTGGTTATGATGACATCACTACTGGTTATGATGACATCACTGGTAAGAAGTCTGTAATGAAAAGATATTCAGTTGACTGCATGTTAGTCTGTCAGCCTTATCTCCTTCAAACCTCCCCCCCTCTCCTCCCCTTATCCCCCCCTCTCTCTCTCTCTGATCTTATCTCCTTCAAACCTCCCTCCCTCTCCTCCCCTTTTCTCTCGCCCTCCACACCCCCTCCTCTCTCTCTGCTCCTCTCTCTCATTCTCAATTCAATTCAAGGGGCTTTATTGGCATGGGAAACATATGTTACCATTGCCAAAGCAAGTTAACTAGTTAATATACAAAAGTGAACTAAACAATAAAAATGAACAGTAAACATTACACTCACAGAAGTTCCCAAAGAATAAAGACATTTCAAATGTCATATTATGTATATATACAGTGTTGTAACGATGTGCAAGTGGTTTTAAAGTACAAAAGGGAAAATAAATAACAAATATGGGTTATATTTACAATGGTGTTTGTTCTTCACTGGTTGCCCTTTTCTTGTGGCAACAGGTCACACATCTTGCTGGCTGTGCTCACTGAGTCTGTACATAGTCAAAGCTTTCTTTAAGTTTGGGTCAGTCACAGTGGTCAGCTATTCTGCCACTGTGTACTCTCTGTTTAGGGCCAAATAGCATTCTAGTTTGCTTTGTTTTTTTGTTAATTCTTTCCAATGTGTCAAGTAATTATATTTTTGTTTTCTCGTGATTTGGTTGGGTCTAATTGTGTTGCTGTCCTGTTCTCACTCTCTTCCTGACATATAGCATCAGGCCTGTAGAGCTTGACTCAGGTCACAGACATCTAGCATTTACACCCCCCACTCCTGATCTAACATGAGACCAATATAAAATACATAAAATATACTCTCATTCATTTACATAGAGACAGATACAATCAATCATTGACACACTGAATATACAACAGTCAGATGCATGACACCATCACCAATGTTCCTCTAACTTTCTCCGTCACTGAGCAGATTTCAGGTCTGCTGAGCTCAAACTTTAATGTTGTGAAAATTCTGTACAACTTCCAGGGTGTGTTTACTGTGAACACAGAGGCTGTACCCCCTTTAAGTTACAGTTAACAGTGGACAAGTAGGCTACTGTGGCTATTTGATCATAATGTGGATCTACCAGAGTGACCTACCATCAAATACAATGGAGAAAATACATCCCATAACATTTTAACATGGAAACAGCTGTTCTATCATTCAGCCTACAGTAGCAGCCAATGTGTGGTGTTCAACGTAGACCTACATTCCATGAGACTTTTGAAAGAAACATACAGGGCTTGACAT
>NC_092091.1:85142093-85187093 GCF_045679555.1 Salvelinus alpinus | reverse complement strand
TGAGTCTGTAATTATCTCTGGCCCTCTGTGTGGTCTTATCACATGAGTCTGTAATTATCATGTCAAATATACAATAATTAAATATGATTGTCTAAAAATATATATAATATAAATCTGTAAATCCTTAACCTTAATATAAACCATGAACTCAGTAAATATCATTGGTGTTTAATATGAGGGTTTCAGCATGAAATATTCTTAATGTGTTTTTAAACACTTGTATTTATTTTACTGTCAAAATGTCTTTGTTGTAAATGTGTTGGAGCCAAACTGATGTTAGTTGTTACACAAGTCAATAGAGTTCATCAAAATAATGGCCTTGTTGATTAGATGCTTTTTCATTAATTAGTCTGTTGGACAATATGGACACAGACACCATATAGAGGAATACATTTTATAAAAGTTATTCTAGTATAAATTCCCAAAGTTACTTTGGTAAATTACCGGTAGCTTAGCAACTCTCAGGTCATAGTGCAGAGCTCTCTCTGAATGGCAGACACCATTTGACCTCTAACCCTTGGTATCTTTCAACCCCACTGGTCCATGACCTGCAATCTCTATTGCACTCAACACTGTCCTTTCCCACCTGGACAAAAGGAACACCTATGTGAGAATGCTATTCATTGATTACAGCTTAGCGTTAAACACCAAAGTGCCCTCAAAGCTCATCACTAAGCTAAGGACCCTGGGACTGAACACCTCCCTCTGCAACTGGATCCTGGACTTCCTGACGGGCCCCCCCCCCCAGGTGGTAAGAATAGGTAACAACATATCCGCCACGCTGATCCTCAAAACGGGGGCCCCTCAGGGGATCGTGCTCAGACCCCTCCTGTACTCCCTGTTCACTCACGACTGTCGAGCCAGGAACGACTCCAACACCATCATCAAGTTTGCCGATGACACAACAGTGGTAGGCCTGATCACGGTCAGCGATGAGACAGGCTATAGGGAGGAGGTCAGAGACCTGGCCGTGTGGTGCCAGGACAACAACCTCTCCCTCAACGTGATAAAAACAAAGGAGATGACTGTGGACTAGAGGAAAAAGAGGACCAAGAACGCCCCCATTCTCATTGACGGGGCTGTAGTGGAGCAGGTTGAGAGCTTCAAGTTCCTTGGTGTCCACGTCACCAACAGACTAACATGGTCCAAGCACACCAAGACAGTCGTGAAGAGGGCATGACAAAGCCTATTCCCCCTCAGGAGAATGAAGAGATTTGGCATGGGTCCTCAGATCCTCAAAAGGTTCTGCAGCTGCACCATCGAGAGCATCCCGTCTGGTTGCATCATTACCTGGTATGGCAACTGCTCGGCCTCCAACCACAAGACACTACAGAGGGTAGTGCGTACGGCCCAGTACATCACCGGAGCCAAGCTTCTTGCCATCCAGGACCTCTATACCAGGCGGTGTCAGAGGAAGGCCCTACCAATTGTAAAAGACACCAGTCACCCTAGTCCTATACTGTTCTCTCTTATACCGCACGGCAAGTGGTACCGGATCACCAAGTCTAGGTCCAAGAGGCTTCTAAACATCTTCTACCCCCAAACCATCAGACTCCTGAGCATCTAATCACATGACCACCAGACCCCTCTTTTACACTGCTGCTACTCTCTGTTTACTATCTATACATAGTCACTTTAACTCTACCTACATATTACCTCCATTACCTGGATTAACCGGTGCCCCCTCACATTGACTCTGCAACGGAACCCCAATATAGCCTCGCTATTGTTGTTTTACTGCTGCGGTTTAATTATTTATTACTGAAAAAATATATATGTTTAATGAACACATTTTTTCTTAACTTTTTAAAGCAATGTTGGTTAAGAGCTTGTAAGCATTTCACTGTAAGGTCTACACCTGTTGTATTCAGCATTTCACTGTGAGGTCCACACCTGTTGTATTCAGCATTTCACTGTAAGGTCTACACCTGTTGTATTCAGCATTTCACTGTGAGGTCTACACCTGTTGTATTCAGCATTTCACTGTAAGGTCCACACCTGTTGTATTCAGCATTTCACTGTAAGGTCCACACCTGTTGTATTCAGCATTTCACTGTAAGGTCTACACCTGTTGTATTCAGCATTTCACTGTGAGGTCTACACCTGTTGTATTCAGCATTTCACTGTGAGGTTCACACCTGTTGTATTCAGCATTTCACTGTCAGGTTCACACCTGTTGTATTCAGCATTTCACTGTAAGGTCCACACCTGTTGTATTCAGCATTTCACTGTAAGGTCTACACCTGTTGTATTCAGCATGTCAGCATTTCATTTCAGCATTTGTATGTTGTAGTCTGTCCAAGAGGGGAATCACACAAGACTGATCTCAGTTAATTCATACTGTATGTTGTAGTCTGTCCAAGAGGGGAATCACACAAGACTGATCTCAGTTAATTCATACTGTATGTTGTAGTGTGTCCAAGAGGGGAATCACACAAGACTGATCTCAGTTAATTCATACTGTATGTTGTAGTCTGTCCAAGAGGGGAATCACACAAGACTGATCTCAGTTAATTCATACTGTATGTTGTAGTCTGTCCAAGAGGGGAATCACACAAGACTGATCTCAGTTAATTCATACTGTATGTTGTAGTCTGTCCAAGAGGGGAATCACACAAGACTGATCTCAGTTAATTCATACTGTATGTTGTAGTCTGTCCAAGAGGGGAATCACACAAGACTGATCTCAGTTAATTCATACTGTATGTTGTAGTCTGTCCAAGAGGGGAATCACACAAGACTGATCTCAGTTAATTCATACTGTATGTTGTAGTCTGTCCAAGAGGGGAATCACACAAGACTGATCTCAGTTAATTCATACTGTATGTTGTAGTCTGTCCAAGAGGGGAATCACAGACTGATCTCAGTTAATTCATACTGTATGTTGTAGTCTGTCCAAGAGGGGAATCACACAAGACTGATCTCAGTTAATTCATACTGTATGTTGTAGTCTGTCCAAGAGGGGAATCACAGACTGATCTCAGTTAATTCATATTGTATGTTGTAGTCTGTCCAAGAGGGGAATCACACAAGACTGACAGCCTGTAATTTTATTAAAAGCATTCAGTTGATTACATGGCAGTTTAGAGAGCAACATCATAACAATAATCTACATCATAATCAATAATCAATATCATAACATTTATAATCAATATCTATATACTACTAACATCATCATAACAATAATCTACATCATAATCAATATCATAACATTTATAATCAATAACATCATTATCTATATACTACTATCAACATCACAATAATCTACATCATAATCAATATCATAACATTTATAATCAATAACATCATTATCTATATACTACTAACAACATCACATGGCAGGAACTGCCTACATTATTATGCATATTATTTGTTAATTATGGAAATTAAGATAAGCAGGACATTTTTAAAATATATTTTCTTATAGCTATATAATAATCTAATCGATGTGAGGGTGATGGAATGCTTTTGTCTGCTGATCTGCTTCTGTTCTGTGGGTTTCACTGTGGGGTCTTTTCAAAGGATGGGTCCCGGTCTCTCGGGGGCCCTGGGATCCGGGGGGACGGGGGTGGTCTGCCGGTCACTGGGATGACAACCCAACTTGGGATGGGGAGGGGTTTTAGAGGACTGAATAGTGGGGAACAATTGGAGGGTTACTTAGTAACAATGCACATATCATGGTACAGCTATATGAACACTCAATCACTATGGTACTTTTTAACAGTGAGTTTACAAACGTATATTGATAAATATAATTTAAAGTTGTGTCTCATTATGGTAAGTGGTGAAATAAGTATAGACAGTTATAATTGTAATGGCTTAGCAGATAATAAGAATAGACAATCAGTATTTACCTGGCTGAAAGAGAAGGAATATAATATCTATTATTTACAGGAAACTCAATAAACAATTTTAGATGAAGTTGTGTAGAAAAAGAACTGGGGGGGTGAAATATATTTCTCCCATGGTCAACGAAATTCAAAAAGGTGATATTAATTAACAGTAATTTTGATAGATGGATGATTTTAAAGATAGATGGATGAAGGTAGATGGATGATTTTAAAGATGTTATTGGAACATAAACAGACAGGGCTCATTAACCTATACATTCCAAATAATGATGATCCAGGCTTCTTTGAAAATATATAGAATGATTTATCAACCCTACAAGCAACACGAGACTCTATTATTATGGTGTCAGATTATAATACGGTTTTAGATATCTCTATGGAATGTAAAGGAAATCACACTACAAACTATCACCCTCATTTACTTAAGGAAATCATGAATGTCATGGATATATTGGAACTAGAGGAAATATGGAGGTTAAATATCCTGACCTAGTGAGATATACATGGAGGAGGTTTAATATCCTGACCTAGTGAGATATACATGGTGGAGGTTTAATATCCTGACCTAGTGAGATATACATGGAGGAGGTTTAATATCCTGACCTAGTGAGATATACATGGAGGAGGTTTAATATCCTGACCTAGTGAGATGTACATGGAGGAGGTTTAATATCCTGACCTAGTGAGATATACATGGAGGTTTAATATCCTGACCTAGTGAGATATACATGGAGGAGATTTAATGTCCTGACCTAGTGAGATATACATGGAGGAGGTTTAATATCCTGACCTAGTGAGATATACATGGAGGAGGTTTAATATCCTGACCTAGTGAGATATACATGGAGGAGGTTTAATGTCCTGACCTAGTGAGATATACGTGGAGGAGGTTTAATGTCCTGACCTAGTGAGATATACATGGAGGAGGTTTAATATCCTGACCTAGTGAGATGTACATGGAGGCGGTTTAATATCCTGACCTAGTGAGATATACATGGAGGAGGTTTAATATCCTGACCTAGTGAGATATACATGGAGGAGGTTTAATATCCTGACCTAGTGAGATATACATGGAGGAGGTTTAATATCCTGACCTAGTGAGATATACATGGAGGAGGTTTAATATCCTGACCTAGTGAGATATACATGGAGGAGGTTTAATATCCTGACCTAGTGAGATATACATGGAGGAGGTTTAATGTCCTGACCTAGTGAGATATACATGGAGGAGGTTTAATATCCTGACCTAGTGAGATATACATGGAGGAGGTTTAATATCCTGACCTAGTGAGATATACATGGAGGAGGTTTAATATCCTGACCTAGTGAGATATACATGGAGGAGGTTTAATATCCTGACCTAGTGAGATATACATGGAGAAGGTTTAATATCCTGACCTAGTGAGATATACATGGAGGAGGCTTAATATCCTGACCTAGTGAGATATACATGGAGGAGGTTTAATATCCTGACCTAGTGAGATATACATGGAGGAGGTTTAATATCCTGACCTAGTGAGATATACATGGAGGTTTAATATCCTGACCTAGTGAGATATACATGGAGGAGGTTTAATGTCCTGACCTAGTGAGATATACATGGAGGAGGTTTAATATCCTGACCTAGTGAGATATACATGGAGGTTTAATATCCTGACCTAGTGAGATATACATGGAGGTTTAATATCCTGACCTAGTGAGATATACATGGAGGAGGTTTAATGTCCTGACCTAGTGAGATATACGTGGAGGTTTAATATCCTGACCTAGTGAGATATACATGGAGAAGGTTTAATATACTGACCTAGTGAGATATACATGGAGGTTTAATATCCTGACCTAGTGAGATATACATGGAGGTTTAATATCCTGACCTAGTGAGATATACATGGAGTAGGTTTAATGTCCTGACCTAGTGAGATATACATGGAGGAGGTTTAATATCCTGACCTAGTGAGATATACATGGAGGAGGTTTAATATCCTGACCTAGTGAGATATACATGGAGGAGGTTTAATGTCCTGACCTAGTGAGATATACATGGAGGAGGTTTAATATCCTGACCTAGTGAGATATACATGGAGGTTTAATATCCTGACCTAGTGAGATATACATGGAGGTTTAATATCCTGACCTAGTGAGATATACATGGAGGAGGTTTAATGTCCTGACCTAGTGAGATATACGTGGAGGTTTAATATCCTGACCTAGTGAGATATACATGGAGAAGGTTTAATATACTGACCTAGTGAGATATACATGGAGGTTTAATATCCTGACCTAGTGAGATATACATGGAGGTTTAATATCCTGACCTAGTGAGATATACATGGAGGAGGTTTAATGTCCTGACCTAGTGAGATATACATGGAGGTGGTTTAATGTCCTGACCTAGTGAGATATACATGGAGGTTTAATATCCTGACCTAGTGAGATATACATGGAGGAGGTTTAATATCCTGACCTCGTGAGATATACATGGAGGAGGTTTAATGTCCTGACCTAGTGAGATATACATGGAGGTTTAATACCCTGACCTAGTGAGATATACATGGAGGAGGTTTAATATCCTGACCTAGTGAGATATACATGGAGGAGGTTTAATATCCTGACCTAGTGAGATATACATGGAGGAGGTTTAATATCCTGACCTAGTGAGATATACATGGAGGAGGTTTAATATCCTGACCTAGTGAGATATACATGGAGGAGGTTTAATATCCTGACCTAGTGAGATATACATGGAGTAGGTTTAATATCCTGACCTAGTCAGATATACATGGAGTAGGTTTAATATCCTGACCTAGTGAGATATACGTGGAGTAGGTTTAATATCCTGACCTAGTGAGATATACATGGAGTAGGTTTAATATCCTGACCTAGTGAGATATACATGGAGGAGTATTAATATCCTGATCTAGTGAGACATACATGGAGTAGGTTTAATATCCTGACCTAGTGAGATATACGTGGAGTAGGTTTAATATCCTGACTAGTGAGATATACATGGAGGAGGTTTAATATCCTGACCTAGTGAGATATACATGGAGTAGGTTTAATATCCTGACCTAGTGAGATATACATGGAGGAGGTTTAATATCCTGACCTAGTGAGATATACATGGAGTAGGTTTAATATCCTGACCTAGTGAGATATACATGGAGGAGGTTTAATATCCTGACCTAGTGAGATATACATGGAGGTGGCTTAATGTCCTGACCTAGTGAGATATACATGGAGGAGGTTTAATATCCTGACCTAGTGAGATATACATGGAGGTTTAATATCCTGACCTAGTGAGATATACATGGAGGAGGTTTAATATCCTGACCTAGTGAGATATACATGGAGGTTTAATATCCTGACCTAGTGAGATATACATGGAGAAGGTTTAATATCCTGACCTAGTGAGATATACATGGAGGTTTAATGTCCTGACCTAGTGAGATATACATGGAGGTGGTTTAATGTCCTGACCTAGTGAGATATACATGGAGGTTTAATATCCTGACCTAGTGAGATATACATGGAGGAGGTTTAATATCCTGACCTAGTGAGATATACATGGAGGAGGTTTAATGTCCTGACCTAGTGAGATATACATGGAGGTTTAATACCCTGACCTAGTGAGATATACATGGAGGACGTTTAATATCCTGACCTAGTGAGATATACATGGAGGAGGTTTAATATCCTGACCTAGTGAGATATACATGGAGTAGGTTTAATATCCTGACCTAGTGAGATATACATGGAGTAGGTTTAATATCCTGACCTAGTGAGATATACGTGGAGTAGGTTTAATATCCTGACCTAGTGAGATATACATGGAGTAGGTTTAATATCCTGACCTAGTGAGATATACATGGAGGAGTATTAATATCCTGATCTAGTGAGACATACATGGAGTAGGTTTAATATCCTGACCTAGTGAGATATACGTGGAGTAGGTTTAATATCCTGACTAGTGAGATATACATGGAGGAGGTTTAATATCCTGACCTAGTGAGATATACATGGAGTAGGTTTAATATCCTGACCTAGTGAGATATACATGGAGTAGGTTTAATATCCTGACCTAGTGAGATATACATGGAGGAGGTTTAATATCCTGACCTAGTGAGATATACATGGAGGAGGTTTAATATCCTGACCTAGTGAGATATACATGGAGTAGGTTTAATATCCTGACCTAGTGAGATATACATGGAGGAGGTTTAATATCCTGACCTAGTGAGATATACATGGAGGAGGTTTAATATCCTGACCTAGTGAGACTACTTTCTTATGTCGTTCTCTCTGGCACCAAAAGGTAAAATAATGTTGATGGGGGACATATATTAGCATATATATTACTCTAACATAATTTCCACGTGGGCGAGGATATTGGACATTTAATCAAAGCCTATTGGACGATAACTTGTTTTTAACAAGGACAGAAGAATTTATAACCTACTTTTTCAGACATAACATAGATAGAGCAGATCCCCTTATTGTATGGGCCACTTTTAAATGTGCCTTCAGAGCAAATGCAATACAGTAATCGCTAAAACAAAACAATTTAGGTCAAAATAGTCCATATTAACAAAGGAAATGGCAGGACTAACAGTACAGTTAGGTAGCAATACAAACTGTACCATAGAGTCTCAGATTAAAATGGAGGAAAAACAAAAAGAAATGGAGGGAGGAACTTATTCAAGAAAGATCCAGTTTAACATATTATAAAAACCTTCAACAAAAAATGTTTTATGAACCTTGCTACACATTACAGATTCACCCATGATTTACCAAATGTTACTTTGATAGAGGAAGTAAAGCACTTGATGTTTTCGTTTCAGTCTCCTCCATCTCCACTAACCGAAGATACGTGTTTGGATATCTATTCATAATGTCAAATGAACAGCTGTACAGAAAGACTCATGTGAAGGACAAATTACAGAGGAGGAACTCCAGGCCTGAACCTTTTAGATATACTCAGAGGACCATCAGCATGTTTTAGAAATTAAAACATCGGAGGCATCTTACACTTCAGTTTTGAGATGCAAAAAATTATAGCAAAATGTGTAGCGCATAGAATTTAAAAGGTATTGTCAGATATTATTCATCCTAATCAGACAGGTTTTTTCATGGATGATACATTGGAGATAATATTAGACAAGTACTGGAAACAATAGAACGCTATGCAGAATCTGGGAAACCAGGCCTGGTATTCATAGCTGACTTTGAAATGGTTTTTGATAAAGTACAACTGGAATTTATATATAAATGCCTGGAATATTTACATTATGGAGAATACTTATACTATGGGTTAAAGTTATGTATAGTAACCCTAGGTGTAAAATCGTAAATAATGGCTACTTCTCAGAAAGTTTTTGTCACGACTTCCGCAAAAGGCGGTCCCTCTCCTTGTTCGATCGGCATTCGGTGGTCGACGTCACCGGCCTTCTAGCCTTCACCGATCCACTTTTCATTTTCCATTTGTTTTGTCTTTGATTTTTACACACCTGGTTTCAATTCCCTCATTACATGTTCATTATTTAACCCTCTGGTTTCCTCCATGTTTGTGTGCGTGTTTGTTTTATTGTAAGGCTGTATCTGACGGCTGGTATATTGTTGCCCGGTTTTGTATTTACGCCCGTTAATTTCGTGGTACCGGTATTTTTCTAGCACCATAGCATTGTGTTTATACTGGTGTTTTCTTGTATTAAATACCTTGTCCACGCATCTCTGCTCTCCTGCGCCTGACTCCATTCACCAGTTACCCACAGCCTTGACAGTTTTAAACTATCTAGAGGAGTTAAACAAGGTTGTCCACTATCGGCATATCTATTTATTATGGCCATCAAAATGTTAGCTATTAAAATCCGATCCAATAACAATATCAAGGGGTTAGAAATCCAGGGCTTAAAAACAAAGGTGTCGTTGTACACTGATGATTCATGTTTTCTATTAAATCCACATTTTGGATCCCTCCACATCCTCATAAAGGATCTAGATACTTTTAATAACCTCTCTGGATTACAACCAAATTATATGATAAGTGTACTATATTAAAAATACAACTGTGACATTACTGTGTAGTTTACCAATAAAATGGTCTGATGCTGATGTGGACATACTCGGTATACATATCCAGAAAGAAACAAATTAACTCACTCTAATACATTTTAATAGATGTTTAGCAGAAATAGATAAGATCTTGCGACCATGGAAAGGAAAAAACCTGTCTATTAGTGGAAAAATCACCCTGATTAACTCTTTAGTCATATTCCAGTTTACCTATTTGCTTATGGTCTTGCCGACACCTGGCGACCAGTTTTTTAAATTAAATGAGCAACGAATATTCCATTTGATTTGTAATGGTAAGCCAGACAAAATTTAACAGGCCTATTTAAATAATGAATATGAATTCTGAGGGCAGAAATTATTAAATATTAAAGCATTAGACCTCTCACTAAAGGCTTCAGTCATACAAAAAGTATATTTAAATCCGAACTGGTTCTCTAGCAGACTAGTAAGAATGTCTCACCCCAAGTTCAGTTACCTGTGATGGTGAGAGGAACTCACTCTCAGAGGAGAAGTTATGAGAGAACATAAAACGTAGCTCCTCAACTACTTTCCTCATTTAGATATGACAATAACATGACATGTGACAGTGGTAGTGAGTAGAGACGTTCACTGAGATAACACTCAAGTACGAAAGCATTCTGGGATATTTAACTTATATTTGATTCCTACTTGACTGAGTGATCTATTTAGTAAAGCAGACTGACAAGCTAAACAGTCATCATGAGAGGTGCAGAGGAAGTTGTATGAATGAAGGAAATCAGTTGAATATAATTATAATATGTTGATATTTCCTGAGCAGATCACTGTGAGTCCAGGAAGGAGATATACTATAAGGCCAAAATAATGTGGATATCTGTAGCGAGTTTTGCAACTGAGGACACATGATTCTTACGCTCTACGCACTTCAGCACTTGCTGGTCCTGTTCCGTGTCCCGTGTGCTTGTGTGGCTTCATTTTGCAGCTGAATCACTGTTGCTCCTAGGAGCGCCACGTTGAAAGTCACTGAGCTCTTCAGTAAGGCCATTCTACTGCCAATCTATGGAGATTGGACCGCTATGTGCTTGATTTAATACACCTGTCAGCAACAGGTGTGCTGAAATAACCAAATACACTACTGCCCACATACTTTTGGCCATGTAGTGTACCTTGTTATTACCTGAGCAGATCACTGTGAATCCAGAAAGGCGACCAGACGTTCTGGAACACTCCCTCAGTGCAGACTCAGACCCAGAACAGGAAACTCCATACACTCCAGTGGTGTTTCCAGGTAGTACTGAAACAGTGGAGCCACAACCCAGCTGTCTACACACTACTGCAGCTATAGCCTCCTGGTTCCAGTTTTCAGCTCCCACAGTCTTCCACTCTCCCTGGTCGTACCGCTCCACTCCACCAGCACAGCGACTGCCTCCTCCCACCAGCCTCACATCATCAGGCTCTGAGAAAAGAAAAGAGAGAGACAGTAATCTTACTATTTTCTCACTAAAACACACCTATATTGTCTCTCATATTCTTCACTCCAGGTGAGAAACAATGTTGATTGAGTGACAAACTGTTTCTTACCTGAGCAGGTGAGTCCAACAGCATTACCAGGTAGGCAGGTGTTGTTTTTTCTGTCTGAGGTGTCACAGTCCAGGAGAAGGGACTCATTGCCTTTACACTGGAAGTCTTTATCCCAGGTCTGACCCTCACCTCCTCCATAGAGCCCCCCCTGTAGAGCTGCAGGAGCCCCACAGCCAAGCTCCCTACAGACTACCTCTGCATCCTGCCGGTCAAAGTCAGGTTCACACACTGAGGCCCAGGACTGATTGGACTTCACCTCCACTCTCCCAGAGCAGAGACCAGCTCCATCCACAAGCCGCACAGACTCTGGAGAAAAAGAGTTGGTTGAACATTCAATCAGTTTTGTTGATGACACTGTCAAGGACTAAACACAAATATGTTGGATAAAAGATTGTAGTTTGCTATGTTTGATACTGTAAGAGGTAGAAATGGGTTCTTAGTCACTCAGGATAGGGCTGGGAATAATGCAGGCAGGAGACAGGAATAAGTTCACTTCACTTTATAGAAAATAAACAGCTGGACATCCATCAGGCAGCTTCACTTCAGTACCATCTGAACTACAATGATCTGCCCATGAACATCTCCCATAAACCAATATGACAAACACAAATATAATGTTTAAATACATCTGACATCTCTCCCTCTATTTAAATGAAATAAAAACACATAAAACATGATACATGGTAATATTGTATAATGTACAAATAAATCTCTCAATATGACCAGTCTCTTACCTGAACAGGTCACATGATGATAATATTCACCATCACAGTTCTTTCTTCCTTCATCTTTGTAACACTGTCCAATAGACTCATCTCCATATAAACTGCAGCTAACATATATTCTTCTTCCATCTTCAACCAGAGGTCCTCTAGATACATCTACAAAATTCCCACAGTCCAGCTCTCTACAGACAACCTTGGCCTCTTTCATGGCCCACCACCCAGGACATAGTCCGAACCACTCTCCTCTGTTGAAGACTTCCACTGTCCCAGAACAGGAAGTGGTCCCATTCACCAGTCTGACTGAGAGTTCAGCTGTAAACAGCAGAGAGGAAAACACAGTGGTGAGGACAGATGATGACAGTGATTCTGTTATTCTAACAGCAGTAATGCTTTGTGGTTGACAAGTATTAGTAGTTCCATAAAACAGTACTTGTTATTGGGTTTAGAATGGTTTGTATGGACACATGAATTTCTCCATGTGGGATAATAAAGTTGACTAATATTGAACTGCTATAATCACTGTAGATTTATACTCTACCTACCTGGTGGACGGACGCTTTGAGCCTGGAGATCTGAGGAGAATGAGAGAGATAGAGGAGAAAGAGACAGAGAGATAGAGAGAAACAAAGGAGAAAGGGAGGAGTCAGAGGAAGAGAGAGACAGAGGAGAAAGGGAGGAGTCAGAGGAAGAGAGAGAAGAGGAGAAAGGGAGTCAGAGGAAGAGAGAGACAGAGGAGAAAGGGAGGAGTCAGAGGAAGAGAGAGACAGAGGAGAAAGGGAGGAGTCAGAGGAAGAGAGAGACAGAGGAGAAAGGGAGGAGTCAGAGGAAGAGAGAGACAGAGGAGAAAGGGAGGAGTCAGAGGAAGAGAGAGACAGAGGAGAAAGGGAGGAGTCAGAGGAAGAGAGAGACAGAGGAGAAAGGGAGGAGTCAGAGGAAGAGAGAGACAGAGGTTAAATGAACATCAACATGACCTTTCATGATGTGATGGGAAGACAGGCTTATCGTTGGTATGGTGCAACAAAACCCATGTGTAAACACATTCCCCTTCCAACTCTTTGCAGATTAGTTTATTTTTAATTAATACATTTGGTTGTGTGTGTTTTTTTTTTTATTCTTCATTTCAGAGGTCAGGGTCAAGCTGAGCCGAACCAAGAGTGGAAGAGTGGAAAAGGTTACTGGTTGTGATGACATCACTGGTGAGAAGTCAGTAATGAAAAGATATTGAGTTGACGGCATGTTAGTCTGTCAGCCCCATCTCTGTTGACATCTCCCTCTCTCTCCTTTAAAAAGGATAAAACGTTATACATGCAAAATAATCTACAAATGAATCTTGGATAATACAAGTCTCTTCCCTGAACAGATCACATAATGACCAGTCTCTTCCCTGAACAGATCACATAATGACCAGTCTCTTCCCTGAACAGATCACGTAATGACCAGTCTCTTACCTGAACAGATCACATAATGACCAGTCTCTTCCCTGAACAGATCACATAATGACCAGTCTCTTCCCTGAACAGATCACGTAATGATCAGTCTCTTACCTGAACAGATCACATAATGACCAGTCTCTTCCTTGAACAGATCACGTAATGACCAGTCTCTTACCTGAACAGATCACATAATGACCAGTCTCTTCCCTGAACAGATCACATAATGACCAGACTCTTACCTGAACAGATCACATAATGACCAGACTCTTACCTGAACAGATCACATAATGACCAGTCTCTTCCCTGAACAGATCACATAATGACCAGTCTCTTCCCTGAACAGATCACGTAATGACCAATTCTCTTACCTGAACAGATCACATAATGACCAGTCTCTTCCCTGAACAGATCACATAATGACCAGTCTCTTCCCTGAACAGATCACGTAATGACCAGTCTCTTCCCTGAACAGATCACATAATGACCAGTCTCTTCCCTGAACAGATCACATAATGATCAGTCTCTTACCTGAACAGATCACGTAATGACCAGTCTCTTCCCTGAACAGATCACGTAATGATCAGTCTCTTCCCTGAACAGATCACGTAATGACCAGTCTCTTCCCTGAACAGATCACGTAATGACCAGTCTCTTCCCTGAACAGATCACATAATGACCAGTCTCTTACCTGAACAGATCACATAATGATCAGTCTCTTACCTGAACAGATCACATAATGATCAGTCTCTTACCTGAACAGATCACATAATGATCAGTCTCTTACCTGAACAGATCACATAATGATCAGTCTCTTACCTGAACAGATCACATAATGATCAGTCTCTTACCTGAACAGATCACATAATGATCAGTCTCTTCCCTGAACAGATCACATAATGATCAGTCTCTTACCTGAACAGATCACATAATGATCAGTCTCTTACCTGAACAGATCACATAATGATCAGTCTCTTACCTGAACAGATCACATAATGATCAGTCTCTTACCTGAACAGATCACATAATGATCAGTCTCTTACCTGAACAGATCACATAATGATCAGTCTCTTCCCTGAACAGATCACATAATGATCAGTCTCTTACCTGAACAGATCACATAATGATCAGTCTCATCCCTGAACAGATCACATAATGATCAGTCTCTTACCTGAACAGATCACATAATGATCATTTCTACCGTCACAGTAACCAGGTCCTCCTTCTCTGAAGCCACACTCTGTAATAGTAGACTCATGTCCCCTGCAACTCTTAATGGCGACTCCTCGTCTTCCATCTTCAACCAGAGGTCCTTCAGAAACAGCTACAGCATTCCCACAGCGCAGCTCTCTACACACAACCATAACATCTTTCATGCTCCACCACCCAGTACATACACCTGACCACTCTCCTTCATAGAAGACTTCCACTGTCCCAGAACAGGAACTGCGCCCATTCACCAGTCTGACTGAGAGTTCAGCTGTAAACAGCAGAGAGGAAAACACAGTGGTGAGGACAGATGATGACAGTGATTCTGTTATTCTAACAGCAGTAATGCTTTGTGGTCGACAAGTATTAGTAGTTCCATAAAACACTACTTGTTATTGGGTTTTAGAATGGTTTGTATGGACACATGAATTTCTCCATGTGGGTTGACTTAAATTTCTCCATAAGGTTGACTAATATTGAACTGCTATAATCACTGTAGATGTATACTCTACCTACCTGGTGGAATGACACTTTGAGCCTGGAGATCTGAGGAGAAAGAGAGAGACAGAGACAGAGAGATAGAGAGAAAGAGACAGAGAGAGAGAGAGAAACAAAGGAGAAAGGGAGGAGTCAGAAGAAGAGAGAGACAGAGGTTAAATGAACATCAACATGACCTTTCACGAAGTGATGGGGAAGACAGGCTTATCGTTGGTATGGTGGAACAACACCCATGTGTACATACACTATATATACAAAAGTATGTGGACACCCCTTCAAATTAGTGGATTCTATTTCAGCCACACCCCTTCCTGGCACCCATGTGTCCACACATTCCCCTTCCATGGAAAGGTTAACCATATCTTTGCAGATTAGTTTATTTATAATTTATTACACTTGCTTTCGTCTGTTTTTCAATCATTAGTTTCATAGGTCAGGGTCAAGCTGAGCCGAACCAAGAGTGGAAAAGGCTACTGGTTATGATGACATCACTGGTGAGAATTCAGTAATGACAAGATATTCAGTTGACTGCATGATAGTCTGTCAGCCCCATCTCTGTTGACATCTCCCTTTCTCTCCTCCCCTTCTCTTCCACTCTTCTTCCCTTCCCTTCTTCTCTGTCCCATAGCCACTTGAAGTAGTTTGGGTGTGTAGAAGCTAAACCTAGGGTATGGCTAAATGGGGTGTGTCGAAATACAGCTAAACCTAGGGTATGGCTAAATGGGGTGTGTATAAATACAGCTAAACCTAGGGTATGGCTAAATGGGGTGTGTAGAAATACAGCTAAACCTAGGGTATGGCTAAATGGGATGTGTATAAATACAGATAAACCTAGGGTATGGCTAAATGGGGTGTGTATAAATACAGCTAAACCTAGGGTATGGCTAAATGGGGTGGGTAGAAATCCCCCCACCAGTTGAAGCTCATTTATTGTTCTTAAAAACTCTATAATACTATTTGGAGAACAGCAAAAACTAACATAAATTAATGCCCCCAGACATGAATTATCACTGCAATATTAGGTTTATATTAGGTTTATATTGGGTTTAAAGGTCTGTGGAATGGATGTACAATGTACTACTCAACCTCATCATACAGAGGCTACATTGACTCATTTAGTCTACTGGTGGAACAGTACAATGAAATAGATGCATAATACACACTTCAATGCTGACTTCAAATACCCACATCGATGTGAAAGTAACCGGAGCATAAAACAGCTGACTGTGAATGTAAACTATGCCAGATAAATCCTAAAGGAATTTCTTAGGCCTTCAATCAACAAGGACACATAACGACAAACTGACTCAACCAAAGAATGAAGAAAATCATGAAATACAAGATGAAAATCTACACCACTCATTCCTTTACTTGACAGTGTTAAATAATACTTGTAAATAATACTTGTATGTGAGAACAAATGTTTCATTTTGGCGTTATAATAAGGTTGGTATCAAGATGGAACATCGTTGTGGAAATCTGTTGCAGCTCAAGTCGACTACAAAATCCACAATGCAATGCTCTCTGTATGGGCTGGCTGGCTGGTATCTAAACGTATCTACACACAATAATCCCAAAGACAATATCAGCATGTGAAGTAGCTAACTAGCTGTTAAATCACCTAAACAAACTGCACTATCAATTTAGGAGTCTACAATCTCACCATATTCAACCTGCAGATCGATGTGTCTCACAGAGTGGAATCTAACATTCACAACTTCAGAAATACTTTTGCGGAGATGGGAAGGAAAACGTATACAACATTCATGGGACGCATGGTGCATTCTGGGTGATTCTGGGACAAGGAGAGAAGTCTTTCAAGGATTGAATGGGAGTCTATTGGGCACTAGCTCAAAAACCCAACATTAGCATGAATGGTCAACAAGAACAGACGCCTCACAAGTCATCAACTGGCAGCTTTATTAAATAGTACCCGCAAAACACCAGTCTCAACGTCAACAGTGAAGAGGCGACTCCAGGTTGCTGGCCTTCTAGGTAGTTTCTCTGTCCAGTGTCTGTGTTCTTTTGCCCATCTTAATCTTTTCTTTTTACTGGCCAGTCAGAGAAATGTATTTTTCTTTGCAACTCTGCCTAGAAGGCCAGCATCCCGGAGTCTCCTCTTCACTGTTGACGCTGAGACTGGTGTTTTGCGGGTACTATTTAATTAAGCTGCCAGTTGAGGACTTGTGAGGCATCTGTTTCTCAAACTAGACACTCTAATGTACTTTCCCTCTTGCTCAGTTGTGCACCGGGGCCTCCCACTCCTCTATCTGTTCTGGATAGAGACAGTTTGACCTGTTCCGTGAAGGGAGTAGTACACAGCGTTGTATGAGACCTTCAGTTTCTTGGCAATTTCTCGCATGGAATAGCCTTAATTTCTCAGAACAAGAATAGACTGACGAGTTTCAGAAGAAAGTTCTTTGTTTCTTGCCATTTTGAGCCTGTAATCGAACCCACAAATGTGATGCTCCAGATACTCAACAAGTCTAAAGATGGCCAGTTTTAATGCTTCTTTAACCAGGACAACAGTTTTCAGCTGTGCTAACATAATTGCAAAAGGGTTTTCTAATGATCATTTATCCTTTTAAAGTGCTAAACTTGGATTAGCTAACACAACGTGCATTTGGAATACAGGAGTGATGGTTGCTGATAATGGGCCTCTGTACGCCAATGTAGATATTCCATAAAAAATCAGCCATTTCCAGCTACAATAGTCATTTACAACATTAACAATGTCTGCACTGTATTTCTGATAAATTTCATGTTATTTTAATGGTCCAATTTTTTTGCTTTTCTTTCAAAAACAAGGACATTTCTAAGTGACCACAAACTTTTGAACGGTAGTGTATATATTAGTTTTTTATTCAGATTTGTCAGGGGGTTCTTCAGCACTCTCAGCACCCCTACTTCCTGCGGCTATGCTCTGTCCCCTCCCCTCCTCTCTGTCCCATCTCTCTCTGCTCTTCTCTACTCCTCTCTCTCTTCCCTCTCTCTGCTCCTCTCTACTCCTCTCTCTCTGCTCCTCTCGCTCTCTCTTCCTGACATATAGCATCAGATCTGTTGAATTGGGTAACCGACTTCTAAACCCTCCCCACCTTCTCCTACTCTAACATAAGACCAATATAAAATATAATATATACTCTCAGTCATTTCCATTAAAGGCATATTACGATCAATCATTGACACACTGAATATACAACAGTCAGATGCATGACACCATCACAACTTAACTGACATTAGTGCCTGTCCACAGATGGACAGTTAGGCTACAGTAAAGTACATTCACAGGCGATCACATCATTGTACTACTTTAAGACACATTTTTACTGTCTGCTTCCAGTTGCATGTTATTTTACTAGCCCTGCAAATGTCAATACCTTACATTATCAAAACATATCTCAGTACCTGTCACAAGATGACTGTGTGATAATGCTCTCGGCAGCCGATGTAAACAAAACCTTTAAACAGGTCAAAATTCACAAAGCCGCTGGGCCAGACAGATTACCAGGAAGTGTACTCAAAGCATGTGCGGACCAACTGTCAGGTGTCTTCACTGACATGTTAAACTTCTCCCTGACTGAGTCTGTAATACCAACATGTTTCAAGCAGACCACCATAGTCCATGTGCCCAAAGGAAGCAAAGGTAACCTGCCAAAATGATTACCGCCCCGTGGCACTCACGTCGGTAGCCATGAAGTGCTTTGAAAGGCTGGTCATGGCTCATATCAACAGCATCCTCCTGGACACTGTAGACCCACTCCAATTTGCATACCGCCCCAACAGATCCACAGATGATACAATCTCAATCGCATGCCACACCGCCCTTTCTCACCTGGACAAAAGGAACATCTTTGTGAGAATGCTGGTCATCGACTACAGCTCAGCGTTCAACACCATAGTGCCCACAAAGCTCATCACAAAGCTAAGGACTCTGGGACTAAACACCTCCCTCTGAAACTGGATCCAGGAATTCTTGACGGACCACCCCCAGGTGGTAAGAGTAGGCAACAACACGTCTTCCATGCTGATCCTCAATACTGGGGCCCCTCAGGGGTGTGTACTCATGTCTTCTCCTGTATTTCCTGTTCACCCATGACTGCGTGGCCAAACACGACTCCAACACCATCATTAAGTTTGCTGACGACACAACAGTGGTAGGCCTGATCACCAACAACGATGAAATGGCCTATAGGGAGGATGTCAGAGACCTGGCCGTGTGGTGCCAGGGCAACAACCTCTCCCTCAATGTGAGCAAGACAAAGGAGCTGATCGTGGACTACAGGAAAAGGCAGGTCGATCAGGCCCCCATTCTCATCAACGGGGCTGTAGTGGAGCTGGTTGAGAGTTTCAAGTTCCTTGGTGTCCACATCACCAACGAACTATCATGGTCCAAACATACGAAGACAGTTGTGAAGAGGGCACGACAAAACCTTTTCTCCCTCAGGAGACTGAAAAAAGGATCTACAGCTGCACCATCGAGAGCATCCTGACTGGTTGCATCCCCGCCTGGTATGGCAACTGCTCAGCATCTGACCGTAAGGTGCTACAGGGGTAGTGCGAACGGTCCAGTACATCACTGGTGCCAAGCTTCCTGCCATCCAGGACCTATATAATAGGCGGTGTCAGAGGAAAGCCCATAAAATTGTCAGAGACTCCAGTCAACCAAGTTATAGACTGTTTTCTCTGCTACCGCATGGCAAGCGGTACCGGGGCACCACGTCTAGGACCAAAAGGCTCCCCAACAGCTTCTACCTTTAAGCCGTTAGACTGCTGAACAATTCATAAAATCACCTACATGTACAGATTACCTCAAATAGCCTGTACCCCTGCACACTGACTCAGTACCGGTGCCCCCTGTATATAGCCTCATTATTCTTATTCTTATTGTGTTACTTTTTATTATTTCTTTTTATTTTAGTCTACTTGCTAAATATTTATTTCTTCTTGAACTGCACTGTTGGTTAACCTGTTTGGGCTGCAGCCCGACGTCGGTACACTTATGACAACATCCAGCTCAAGTGCAGGGCGCGAAATTCAAAATATATATTTTTTTAAATATTTAACTTTCACACATTAACAAGTCCAATACAGCATATGAAAGGTACACATCTTGTGAATCCAGCCAACATGTCCGATTTTTTAAATGTTTTACAGGGAAGACACAATATGTAAATCTATTAGCTAACCACGTTAGCAAAAGACACCACTTTTTTACTCCACCACTTTTTTACTCCATCAGTAGCTATCACAAACTCGACCAAATAAACATATAAATAGCCACTAACCAAGAAACAACTTCATCAGATGACAGTCTGATAACATATTTATTGTATAGCATATGTTTTGTTCGAAAAATTTGCATATTTCAGGTATAAATCATAGTTTACATTTCAGCTACAATCAGAAATTGCACCGAAAGCAGCCATAATATTTACAGACACCAACGTCAAATACCTAATTACTCATCATAAAACATTTCTGAAAAAGACATAGTGTACAGCAATTGAAAGACAGGCATCTTGTGATTCCAGACAATATTTCCGATTTATTAAATGTTTTACAGCGAAAACAAAATGTAACATTATATTAGCGTAGCCACAATAGCCAGAAACACTTGGGCGCCGACGACCAGTTCACATGCACGACAGATATTAGAAATAGCATCATAAAATGTTTCTTACTTTTGGTGATCTTCCGTCAGAATGTTGGACAAGGTGTCCTTTGTCCAGAACAGTTGTTGTTTGGATCTGGAACGGCAAATTTCCCTCATCATTTAGCATGGGCACTAGCCAACTAGCCGAGTGGCACGGATCTCTCCAACGTCAACAAAGTCAGAGAACGGAACACGGCAAAACTCCCGAAAAAATTTCAATAATCTGATTAAACTATATTGAAAAAACATACTTTACGATGATATGGTCACATGTATCAAATAAATTCAAAGCCGGAGATAGTAGTCGCCTATAACGGCAGCTAAACAGAAGGCAATCCCACTGTCCACCTCGCGCTCCCCAGAGTACCGGAAATGAGGGACACGTCATACAAAGAGCTTGTATTCCACTTCAGACCAAGATAAACACTAAATTTCTTCTCTCACAGCCTCTTGACATCCAGGGGAAGATCTATGAAGTGCACGTATACTCTTACGTATCATGCCCATTTATAGGCAGGAAGAAGAACAGAGCCTCGATTTCAGACTTTCCACTTCCTGGTCAGGAAGTTTGTGCCAAATGAGTTCTGTTTGACTCACAGATATAATTCAAACGGTTTTAGAAACTAGAGAGTGTTTTCTATCCAATAGTAATAATAATATGCATTTTGTACGAGCAAGAATTGAGTACGAGGCCGTTTGAAATGGGCACCTTTAATCAGAGCTACTCAATACTGCCCCTGCAGCCATAAAAAGTTCAGTTATGTACTAGACTGGTGGGGGTCAGTGAGAGAGTTAAGTTATGTACTAGACTGGTGGGGGTCAGGGAGTGAGTTGAGTTATGTACTAGACTGGTGGGGGTCAGGGAGAGAGTTTAGTTATGTACTATACTGTTGGGGGTCTGGGAGAGAGTTGAGTTATGTACTAGACTGGTGGGGGTCAGGGAGAGAGTTGAGTTATGAACTAGACTGTTGGGGGTCAGGGAAAGAGTTAAGTTATGTACTAGACTGGTGGGGGTCAGGGAAAGAGTTAAGTTATGTACTAGACTGGTGGGGGTCAGGGAAAGAGTTAAGTTATATACTAGACTGGTGGGGGTCGGGTAGAGAGTTAACTTCTTATGGCTGCAAGCCTGACGTCGGTACACTTATGACAACAGCCAGCTTAAGTGCAGGGCATCCTACCTGTGTTCCAGAACAGAATCATCAATATCACTGCAGATATCATATCCATCTCTGTCTGGGGCTCCAATGAGATACTGAGATAAGTCTACTGTCATGAAGAATTGACTGAACAGTGGAAAGTACTACTAGGCTATAAGAATATTTTCTTGTTTGTTCATTAGGTATTTGATGTGTGACAAACTTCTTAGCAACTTATCGTGGATCAGTGGTTGAACGCAACTAAATACTGCAGACTGATCTGTTTTGAAAAACTCCACAGGAAACTGCTCAAAGGGCAGCTTCACATAGTGTGTCCTATAATATCACCCCTAAATTTCTACTGCTTGAGTTCACCTCCTAAAAGGGTATATTGGACAACTTTAATAATGTCTGGATGCCTTATATGGAATACTGTACATCAGAAGGAGTCTGTATTTAAATCATGCCCACTTCATGTTTTCAATAGCTGTTGGGTTGTTCAGTCCTGTCCTGGGGGTCTGCTGTCCTGTGGGTTGTCACTCTGGCCTTGACCGAATATACCTGAAACCAATAATGAATGTTTCACTAAGATCCTAAAGCTGAGTGGGATGTGTTGGGTTGGGGCTCTGCAGGGCAGTGGACACATAGGGACAGAACAGGGAGACCCAGCTATATTGTGTGGATGTTGAAGAGCTCTACAGTACTACTAGGTCATATGAGATGAATTATATGGAGGATGTAATGTAGTGTATATTGTGTGGATGTTAAAGAGCTCTACAGTACTACTAGGTCATATGAGATGAATTGTGATGTTTCTGTGTTAATGTACGTTTAGGTGTTTCCAATCCTTTCTCTGGTGATAATAACATAAATAAAAGGTGGAAACTGTGTTGGAGAGAGAATTTAGTTATGTACTAGACTGGTGGGGGTCAGAGAGAGAGCTGAATTATTGACTAGACTGGTGGGGGTCAGGGAGAGAATTGAGTTATGTACTAGACTGGTGGGGGTCAGGGAGAGAGTTAAGGTATGTACTAGACTGGTGGGGGTCAGGGAAAGACTTAAGTTATATACTAGACTGGTGGGGGTCAGGGAGAGAGTTAAGTTATGTACTAGACTGCTGGGGGTCAGTGAGAGAGTTGAGTTATGTACTAGACTGGTGGGGGTCAGGGAGTGAGTTGAGTTATGTACTAGACTGGTGGGGGTCAGGGAGAGAGTTTAGTTATGTACTAGACTGTTGGGGGTCTGGGAGAGAGTTGAGTTATGTACTAGACTGGTGGGGGTCAGGGAAAGAGTTAAGTTATGTACTAGACTGGTGGGGGTCAGGGAAAGAGTTAAGTTATGTACTAGACTGGTGGGGGTCAGGGAGAGAGTTGAGTTATGTACTAGACTGGTGGGGGTCGGGGAGATAGTTAAGTTATGTACTAGACTGGTGGGGGTTGGGGAAAGAGTTGAGTAATGTACTAGACTGGTGGGGGTCGGTGAGAGAGTTAAGTTATGTACTAGACTGATGGGGGTCAGGGAGAGAGTTAAGTTATGTACTAGACTGGTGGGGGTCGGTGAGAGAGTTAAGTTATGTACTAGACTGATGGGGGTCAGGGAGAGAGTTAAGTTATGTACTAGACTGGTGGGGGTCGGTGAGAGAGTTAAGTTATGTACTAGACTGATGGGGGTCAGGGAGAGAGTTAAGTTATGTACTAGACTGATGGGGGTCGGGGAGAGAGTTAAGTTATGTACTAGATGTCATGCCCTGGCCTTAGTATTCTTTGTTTTCTTTATGTTTTTTAGTTAGGTCAGGGTGTGACATGGGGAATGTATGTGTTTTTGTAGTGTCTAGTGTAGTTGTCTAGTTATGTCTATGGCTGCCTAGATTGGTTCTCAATTAGAGGCAGCTGTGGTTCATTGTCTCTGATTGAGAGCCATATTTAAGGCAGTCATAGGCATTGGGGTTTGGTGGGTAATTGTCTGTGTCTATGTTGCATGTTTGCACTTATTCTTTGATAGCTTCACGTTCGTCTGTTTGTTGTTTTGTTTCGTTGTTCTTCTTCTAATAAAGAGAAGATGTATTTTTCACACGCTGCGCCTTGGTCCTCTCTCTCACCCATAGACGATCGTGACACTAGACTGGTGGGGGTCAGGGAGAGAGTTAAGTTATGTACTAGACTGGTGTGGGTCAGGGAGAGAGTTAAGTTATGTTCTAGACTGATGGGGCAGGGAGAGAGTTGAGTTATATACTAGACTGGTGGGGGTCAGGGAGAGAGTTGAGTTATATACTAGACTGGTGGGGGTCAGGGAGAGAGTTGAGTTAAGACTCGTGCAGCGGTGGAAAAAGTATTAAATTGTCATACTTGAGTAAAAGTATAGATACCTTAATAGAAAATGACTCAGTAAAATATTACTTGAATAAAACCCTAAAAGTATTTGGTTTTAAATATACTTATTAAGTATCAAAAGTAAATGGATATGTTCAAATGTACTTAAGTATCAAATGTAAAAGTATGAACCATTTAAAATTCTTAATATTAAGCAAACCAGACCTCACAATTCTCTAGTTTTTTTTTTTTAAATTGACGGATTGCCGGGTGCAAGCTCCAACACTCAACCATAATTTACAAACGAAGCATTTGTGTTTAGTGAGTGTTTGTGTTCTGCCAGATCAGAGGTCAGGGATGACCAGAGATGTTCTCTTGATAAGTGTGTGAATTAGACCATTTTCCTTTCAAAATGTAACGAATACTTTTGGCTGTCAGGAAAAATGTATGGAGTAAAAAGTACTTTAGGAAGGTAGTGAAGTAAAAGTTGGCAAAAATATGCATGGTACAGTACAGATACCCTAAAAAACGACTTAAGTAGTACTTTAAATTAATTTTGCTTAAGTACACCACTGGACTGTTGGGGGTCAGGGAGAGAGTTGAGTTGTGTACTAGACTGGTGGGGGTCTGGGAGAGAGTTGAGTTATGAGCTAGACTGGTGGGGGTTGGGGAGAGAGTTGAGTTATGTACTAGACTGGTGGGGGTCAGGGAGAGAGTTGAGTTATGAGCTAGACTGGTGGGGGTTGGGGAGAGAGTTGAGTTATGTACTAGACTGGTGGGGGTCTGGGAGTGAGTTGAGTTATGTACTAGACTGATGGGGGTTGGGGAGAGAGTTGAGTTATGTACTAGACTGGTGGGGGTCTGGGAGTGAGTTGAGTTATGTACTAGACTGGTGGGGGTTGGGGAGAGAGTTCAGTTATGTACTAGACTGGTGGGGGTCTGGGAGTGAGTTGAGTTATGTACTAGACTGGTGGGGGTTGGGGAGAGAGTTGAGATATGTACTAGACTGGTGGGGGTCTGGGAGTGAGTTGAGTTATGTACTAGACTGGTGGGGGTCTGGGAGTGAGTTGAGTTATGTACTAGACTGGTGGGGGTTAGGGAAAGAGTTCAGTTATGTACTAGACTGGTGGGGGTCAGGGAGAGAGTTCAGTTTTGTACTAGACTGGTGGGGGTCTGGGAGTGAGTTGAGTTATGTACTAGACTGGTGGGGGTTCGGGAGAGAGTTGAGATATGTACTAGACTGGTGGGGGTCTGGGAGTGAGTTGAGTTATGTACTAGACTGGTGGGGGTCTGGGAGTGAGTTGAGTTATGTACTAGACTGGTGGGGGTTGGGGAGAGAGTTCAGTTATGTACTAGACTGGTGGGGGTCTGGGAGTGAGTTGAGTTATGTACTAGACTGGTGGGGGTTGGGGAAAGAGTTCAGTTATGTACTAGACTGGTGGGGGTCAGGGAGAGAGTTCAGTTTTGTACTAGACTGTGGGGGTCAGGGAGAGAGTTGAGTTGTGTACTAGACTGGTGGGGGTTGGGGAGAGAGTTCAGTTATGTACTAGACTGGTGGGGGTCTGGGAGTGAGTTCAGTTATGTACTAGACTGGTGGGGGTCTGTCGTCCAGGCGGCCCTGTTAGCAGTAGTGGGTCAAATCACTGGCGAAGACAATCCAGAAAAAAAATGTGTTGTGATAATTACGTTGTTTGCTCTGTAACCTGTTAATTTATATGCCTTGCGAACGTGATATATATGCCTAAAGGCCGAGACAATTAGAGGACACAGTGGCAGAATAAATTTGTCACCTTTGTTTCATCACAAAACCAGAGAGCAACATCTGTCTGGTGAAGTCCTCTAAACATATTACATGTAACAAACAGTTACATGACCTACAGCATGGTCAAGCAAGGTCATGTTTCTGACATTTTCTGACTACTAAACAACTATTGATTTAGAACCACAGAGTTACAGCAAGTCACAAAGACAACAGGAGCTGCCTCCACTATTCCAGCACCATTTCAACTTTAACATTTCAACATCATCAAATCACCTCTGCTTAGTCTAATACAGTGTGTGTGTGTGTGTGTGTGTGTGTGTGTGTGTGTGTGTGTGTGTGTGTGTGTGTGTGTGTGTGTGTGTGTGTGTGTGTGTGTGTGTGTGTGTGTGTGTGTGTGTGTGTGTGTGTGTGCAAGTAGAAAACAGATGTTGACTCACCCTACTTGTAGAGAAACACCAATGCCATCCTCCTCTTTCATGTATCCTACACGTCTATGACTCTGTCATACAGGACACCATTTTAGTTTTTGTTGTCCTAGGCTATCTAAAATGCTTGCTCGCTAGCCTAACTTCCTTTCATGGGCTAGTTAACATTAGCATACTACATCTACCTACATGTTGAACTTCCATCCTCTCAGCCAATGGATGAATTAATGGTTGGATCAGAATTGCTGTTATAATCATTGGCCTGTACGGAGAATTAAGTAAAACTCAAGTCCAAATCCCTATCTCCATCTATGGCTAATTTAGTAAAGGAACTATATTAGCTCGCTAGACAACAACACAACAAGATGCATTCAAATTATTTCTGTCAATGGTGATGTTTTGGCTGATGTGATTGGTCTGAAGCCAAATCCAAACTTGCTTCCCTTGACACTTTTTTTGGTTGTTTAGCCAGGACCATTCACAGCTGAGCTCACTCAGTTTAGCTCAACACTGATTGGCTATTCATTTATTCATTTTTTATCAAGGGAGGCCAAATGCTCGTTGGCTTCTCTTGCATTCAATGCTATGGTCGACAACAATGTCATACTCTTTCTGACCAGACAGCGTCAGATAGATACGTTACACAAACTGAGACTAAGTCGCGCTGTTTTGTTTGCTCAGATGCTTTTTCCGGTGAGATACATTCAGCATCTTGAGAATTGAAGGACATTTTTGAAACACAGAGAGACAAAATATAAAATAAATAAAACATCTTTCCTCTGCATCCAGGAATACACGCCACTGCTAGGCGTTCTGGATTAAACTTGATACAGAGGATGTCTTAATAAAGACAATCAAAAGTTCAAGGGATACTTTTGGATTTTGGTGATAAGGCCCTTTAGCTGCTTCCCAGGTGACCTTGTGGATGTTTATGTTCCTGTGTCCAGTATCAAGGCATTTAGAGGTAGTTTAAATAAAGGGCCTCATTGCCAACATCCTGAAGTATTCCTTTAAGTCTTTGTCCTATATTTGTAAGAGTTGTTCATTTGTTAGACTACTGGTTAAAGATGCAACGCAATATTGATATTTTAATTACCCTTTGATCTAGTTAATTCTTATCAATCACTTAAACATACAGTATGTAATAATGATCTCTAACATAGCTTGATGACTGAGGGCATTTTAGCTTATTTTCTGTTGTTCTATAAAGAGACGGCTAGAAGGGTCATGGGTCATATTAGATTGTTGTTATAGAGACGGCTAGAAGGGTCATAGGTCATATTAGATTGTTGTTCTAGAGACGGCTAGAAGGGTCATAGGTCATATTAGATTGTTGTTCTAGAGACGGCTAGAAGGGTCATGGGTCATATTAGATTGTTGTTCTAGAGACGGCTAGAAGGGTCATAGGTCATATTAGATTGTTGTTCTATAAAGAGACGGCTAGAAGGGTCATGGGTCATATTAGATTGTTGTTATAGAGACGGCTAGAAGGGTCATGGGTCATATTAGATTGTTGTTCTAGAGACGGCTAGAAGGGTCATGGGTCATATTAGATTGTTGTTCTAGAGACGGCTAGAAGGGTCATAGGTCATATTAGATTGTTGTTCTAGAGACGGCTAGAAGGGTCATGGGTCATATTAGATTGTTGTTCTAGAGACGGCTAGAAGGGTCATGGGTCATATTAGATTGTTGTTCTATATAGAGACGGCTAGAAGGGTCATGGGTCATATTAGATTGTTGTTCTATATAGACATGGCTAGAAGGGTCATGGGTCATATTAGATTGTTGTTCCATATAGACATGGCTAGAAGGGTCATGGATCATATTAGATTGTTGTTATAGAGACGGCTAGAAGGGTCATAGGTCATATTAGATTGTTGTTCTATATAGAGACGGCTAGAAGGGTCATGGGTCATATTAGATTGTTGTTCCATATAGACATGGCTAGAAGGGTCATGGGTCATAGTAGATTGTTGTTCTATATAGAGACGGCTAGAAGGGTCATGGGTCATTAGATTGTTGTTCTAGAGACGGCTAGAAGGGTCATGGGTCATATTAGATTGTTGTTCTAGAGACGGCTAGAAGGGTCATGGGTCATATTAGATTGTTGTTCTAGAGACGGCTAGAAGGGTCATGGGTCATATTAGATTGTTGTTCTAGAGACGGCTAGAAGGGTCATGGGTCATATTAGATTGTTGTTCTAGAGACGGTTAGAAGGGTCATAGGTCATATTAGATTGTTGTTCTAGAGACGGCTAGAAGGGTCATGGGTCATATTAGATTGTTGTTCTGGAGACGGCTAGAAGGGTCATGGGTCATATTAGATTGTTGTTCTGGAGACGGCTAGAAGGGTCATGGGTCATATTAGATTGTGTGGAAATGTAGGAAATTATCTTTCAATTCCCCAAAACATTCTAAGGTTATGTAAAACCAAAGTTGCTCCCCTGGGTGGAGGCATAGGCTAGCGCACCCCTTGGTCCCGAGGACCAGGTTTGGGAATCCTTGTTCTAGTCAAGCGTCTGTGACACAAGTTTACCACCTAGTGGCTATAAGAGGAACTGTCCTGTCAGTGTGTTTTTACTGCTGGCTCAAAACAACACATGACCTGCATACATGATATGATTCATGTGTGAGTACTAAAAGCATATGAATATAGTATATTATAGTATATTTATTATATATGTGGGTCTGATAAGTAAACACTCTTAATGTTTGCTGTTTTATCACTCATGATATCACTCATATCATTGGACACTATGTAACCAAACACATGTGAAACCTCATGATATGAGTGATAAGAAGTGTTTAAAAAGGTGAGTTCTGAACCCTGTAGACTACTGCACTACTTCTGAAGAAGACCAGAGTCATTTCAGAATGAAGACTAGTCTTCAGTCCTGCGTCTGTGACACCAGATTACCACCTTGTGGCCATAAGAGGAACTGTCCTGTCAGTGTGTTTTTACTGCTGCCTCAAAACAACACATGACCTGCATACATGATTTGATTCATGTGTGATCATTTTGCAGATCATTTTGCTTATTTTAGCCTAAATTCTCGATACAAGTGGGGTAAGATAAATTAATAAGATGTCTCACCAAGACAAATTGTCTAGTGCACTGGCAAATAATGGCAGATCATGTTGCTGACTTTAACATAAACAAGGCTTGAAACAGGTCAGAATATCTTAAAACAAATCAACTTGATTTTCTGGGTAAGAAAAATGAACTAAAAACAAGTAAATACGCTTTCTGGGAAAGTGAGACCGACTCAAAACAAGTAAATATGTTTTCTGGGTAAGTGAGACCGACTCAAAACAAGTAAATACTTTTTCTGGGAAAGTGAGACCGACTCAAAACAAGTCATTTTAACGTTATTATAACTCTAGGTAAGATTTACATTTTTTTGCATTGTGGCAACTCTTATTACCTGATTTCTGTGTCTTCACGTCCTCCAGTTGACTTTGCATGACAGCCTCTCTCTTTTCCACTCTCTGTGCCACCCCCATGTCTCTCAGCGCTCTCAGCTCAGCCCAGAGGTCCGGCTCAGAGTCTGTCTGTCCATCTGTTTTTCTGTCTGCTGGTGTTTTGACCTCGAATTCTGTCTTGAAATCTACAGCTTTAGTGACCTCTACACCTTGACCTTTGGTGACCCCTACCCCAGACAGACAGAGGAGCAACAGCAGAGGAACGACAGAGACAGACTTCTGCATCTTCATATCACAATCACAGCTTGCTAATGGAACTGGAGGTCTGAATATTGCTTAACCTTAAATCCACGCTGATTCAGAATTCACCCCCCTAGTCATGTTGCAACACTAACCTAGTCAAGCCTGACTCCTCCTCCTCGATTGCTTCCCACTTAATGAATCATCCCACATTTCATCAGGATCTATGGGTTAAAAAAACTCCTGTTCACTTCTCAATCACTGGGACGACACACATGATCAAAACCAGTTCAGACCAAGGAGTGGTGCAGAATAAGGGGAGGGGTCTGAGGAGGAGGAATAACGAAGTCCTGAATATGTATTTCTGGACACGTAGCTGAGGACACTCATGGTGGTGTTTACCAACGAACTGATAGTGAACGGACGTCTCTATTTGTTTAACTGAGAGGGAGGAGTGAGTGGGGAGCAGGAACAGGGTCAAGTTAAGTAAACTGAGAGGGAGGAGTGAGTAGGGAGCAGGAACAGGGTCAAGTTAAGTAAACTGAGTCTGTGTCAAAAATTGCACTCTATTCCCTCCATAGTACACTACTTCTAGAAACAGTGACTTATATAGGGAATAGGGCTCCATTGGGGATGCACCCAGACAGTCATGGTGATGGGAACTGGTTGGATCAGGGCCATGACAGGTTTACCGGCAGTTCTTGAGTTGAACTCAATTGAACCCAGTCCACTTTGTTTTTGTCCAGTAATGTTGGGAGACTTGCGGTCTCTCATAAGAAAAACTGTTTTTGTTTATATATATAAACTGTTCTTAACTTTTCTTTCTTATAGTTACCTAAAAGTCTAAAGTTTTTGAAAAACCGAGGTAAATTGAAAAATCTTTGTACATTTCTGTAACTCTCTTCTGTAACTCTCTTTTTTTTAGTTGGACGAGCCCAACTAAAAGAAAACTCATCTTCAATACGGAAAAACACGCAGTTAAAATGTGTGCCAAGGTCACACACTGGCTAACACATGACTGCTCACCCTTGAAAGAAAATCATAAACCAAGTTGTCCTTACCACGGACATGTCTGACTTCATGGGGACGAGCAAAATGCATTTCATGCTCGCTTTGAGGCAAGCAACACTGAAGCATGCATGAGGTCACCAGCTGTTCCAGACGACTGTGTGATCCCGCTCTCCGTAGCCGATGTGAGCAAGACCTTTACACAGGTCAACATTCACAAAGCAGCGGGGCCAGAACCTCTTGAGCCTATGGGGGCGCCATTTCGACTTTGTAAAAATGAGTTCCCAAATTAAACTGCCTCGTACTCAATTCTTGCTTGTACAATATGCATATTATTATTACTATTGGATAGAAAACACTCTCTAGTTTCTAAAACCGTTTGAATTATTTCTCTGAGTGAAACAGAACTCATTCTGCAGCACATTTCCTGTCAGGGAGTGAGATTTCAGAAATCGAGGTCCCTGTTCTAGGGTCAGTTTATAAGTCCCCATGTAAGCTATGGGGTTACATGCACTGCATACGTCTTCCTCTAGATGTCAGTAAGCGGGGAGAATTTGAATGGAGTGGATTGCGCAATCTGGGACCCTATATAAGACCGTGGAACGGAAGTACCTTCCTTTTCAACGGTGCGCCTGGCGCAAGAAGACATCACAATGGCGTCCTGCAAACGCTTTCGTTTTAGTAGTTCTATATCTCCGGTCATGTTTTTATTCGTTATAGGTGTTAAAGACATCATAAGGTAGTTAATTTAAACCGACTTATAGCAGTTTATAGCAGTTTATTGCGATTTTCTGGGATTTCTTTGTCATGCGCTTTCACGAGTTGGACACCTCTCCAGTGGGTGGCTATCGTTAGCTGCTATTTCGACAGGAGAAGAGGACATCTTTCAACCCAAAGACGATTGTTCTGGAGAAAGGACACCTTGCCCAAGATTCTGATGGAAGCTCAGCTAATAGTAAGCAGTCTTTATGCTGTTAATTCGTACTTATGTTGACAAATGTCAAATAATAATTCCGCCATGAATTATGGGGCGGTCTCGCTTTAGCGCACAATGTATTGCGCAGTAACGTTAATTTTAAAAATCAGAGGGTAGTGCTTATGGCCCAGTACTGGGGCCAAGCTTCCTCAAATCCAGGACCCATATAATAGGCGGTGTCAGAGGAAGGCCCAAAAAATTGTCAAAGCCTCCAGTCACCCATGTCATAGACTTTTCTCTCTGCTCCCGCACGGCAAGTGGTGCCAGAGTGCCAAGTCTATGACCAAAAGGCTCCTTCACAGCTTCTACCCTCAAGCCATAAGACTGCTGAACAACTAAACTAATCAAATGGCCACACGTACTATTTACATATACCCCCCACCCCCCCACTGCTGCTACCGGTACCCCCTGTATATATCCTCGTTATTGTTATGTACATTTCTTGTGTTACTTTAAATTTGATTTGTCTCAGGATGGTAAGTTGGTGGTTGAAGATATCCCTCTAGTGGTGTGGGGGCTGTGCCTTGGCAAAGTGGGTGGGGTTATATCCTTCCTATTTGGCCCTGTCTGGGGGTATCATCGGATGGGGCCACAATGTCTCCTGACCCCTCCTGTCTCAGCCTCCAGTATTTATGCTGCATTAGTTTATGTGTCGGGGGGCTAGGGTCAGTTTGTTATATCTGGAGTACTTGTCCTGTCTTATCCGGTGTCCTATGTGAATTTAAGTATGCTCTCTCTAATTCTCTTTTTCTCTTTCTTTCTCTCTCTCGGAGGACCTGAGCCCTAGGACCATGCCTCAGGACGACCTGACATGATGACTCCTTGCTGTCCCCAGTCCACCTGTCCCCAGTCCACCTGGCCAACTGTTCTGCCTGCGGCTATGGAACCCTGACCTGTTCACCGGACGTGCTACCTGTCCCAGACCTGCTGTTTTCAACTCTCTAGAGACCGCAGGAGCGGTAGTGATACTCTTAATGATCGGCTATGAAAAGCCAACTGACATTTACTCCTGAGGTGCTGCACCCTCGACAACTACTGTGATTATTATTATTTGACAATGCTGGTCATTTATGAACATTTGAACATCTTGGCCATGTTCTGTTATAATCTCCACCCGGCACAGCCAGAAGAGGACTGGCCTCCCCTCATAGCCTGGTTCCTCTCTAGGTTTCTTCCTTGGTTTTGGACTTTCTAGGGAGTTTTTCCTAGCCACCGTGCTTCTACACGGGGTTTTAGGCTGGGTTTCTGTACAGCACTTTGAGATATCAGCTCATGTACGAAGGGCTATATAAATACATTTGATTTGATTCGACTTTACTCTAGTGATTTTCCAGAGTGGAATGGCCTCAGGGAAATGAGTGGCAGCGTACATGATGTTTAAGAGAAACTAGTTGCCATTCTTTGCTTTGGGCACTGTTTGGTTTGGTTTAACCATCCGCTGGCAAACGTGAAAGGATTGACAGTAAGCCACAACATGCCTTTCAGAGGAGGCCAGAAGAAGTTACACAAGATACAGTCATACGTCTTGTTGACCCCAAGATGGCCTGTCGTACTACCAACGTGAGCCAACCTCAGTATCTTGTTGAACTGTAAGTGGAACCACATTTGAAGATACACTGGGCCAATCGTCTTGCCCAGAAGAAACAGAACAGAATTACTGCCGTGAAAATCAGAACACCATCTCTGTCAAAGTATCCCACACAATCTTCTTCTCTGGACGAGACCAAAAAGAGGGGAGAGGAAATCATCTTTAGACATCAACTGTAGGGGCCCTCTCTTCCATCAGTGGTCCTACAAACACTTTTAGACATCAACTGTAGGGGCCCTCTCTTCCATCAGTGGTCCTACAAACATCTTTAGACATCAACTGTAGAGGCCCTCTCTTCCATCAGTGGTCCTACAAACATCTTTAGACATCAACTGTAGAGGCCCTCTCTTCCATCAGTGGTCCTACAAACATCTTTAGACATCAACTGTAGAGGCCCTCTCTTCCATCAGTGGTCCTACAAACATCTTTAGACATCAACTGTAGGGGCCCTCTCTTCCATCAGTGGTCCTACAAACATCTTTAGACAACAACTGTAGAGGGCCCTCTCTTCCATCAGTGGTCCTACAAACATCTTTAGACATCAACTGTAGGGGCCCTCTCTTCCATCAGTGGTCCTACAAACATCTTTAGACAACAACTGTAGAGGGCCCTCTCTTCCATCAGTGGTCCTACAAACATCTTTAGACATCAACTGTAGGGGCCCTCTCTTCCATCAGTGGTCCTACAAACATCTTTAGACATCAACTGTAGGGGCCCTCTCTTCCATCAGTGGTCCTACAAACATCTTTAGACATCAACTGTAGAGGGCCCTCTCTTCCATCAGTGGTCCTACAAACATCTTTAGACATCAACTGTAGGGGCCCTCTCTTCCATCAGTGGTCCTACAAACTCACTCACCTTTGGGTTTTTAAAGGAGAGATCATCTCAATAGGTTTACAGAAATCCGGACCACACATAAACGTCTCAGACAGATCCAACATCCTGTTCAAGACTAGACTTGCACCAGACAACTTTCTTAGACATAGCATGTGTAACTGCACACACTGGGACAACTCTAGTGTACTTTTCTGGTAATACATTAAGACCCTCCACCCTGGGTTCCATACAAACAACAGAAAACATTAAGACCCTCCACCCTGGGTTCCATACAAACAACCGTTGCCCAAAATTAACGAGACCCCCTTCACTGGTAGGCTAAACTTCACCCAAATGACAGGGGAACCCGAAACAAGATCAGATTCGAGTTCCACATTATACTAAGGAACTTCCATACAAACCATGTCCATACCTTGTCCTAACACACTGTAACCGGTTAGTGACTTGTCAGACAAAGGCAAAACACCTAAATGAAGGACTTGGCTGCCCCAGTGTCTTGCAGTATCTTTACCAGCTGCTTAGAGACACAAAGCTGTCTGAATCAAAACGGATCCAAAACTATATAAATCTGATCTAAATCCTTTTTAGGAGATAAAACAAAGTATCCTCACTAGAGCGATGTTTGTCAGACCATGAGACATCCCAAAAATCATTCTTCTCTCAAAATCATCTGTTGGGTCCAAATGGTTACAAACTACTATGACCCCTCTATTGATAAAAATGACACTAACGAACATGATGGTGTCCCAACCAGAGTCTTGACAGGCTGGAGTCACAAGAACAAACATTTTTCTCTCTTTTGAATTTTTCTGATTCAGTTGAGGACACTGAGAGACAACGTGTTCTTTATTATGGTGGAAATGACAAACTGGCAGATACAAAGAACTGGTTTTCTGCCCATCCTTGTCTTTGGGCACTGTAGAAAAAGAGTGAAACCTCGCAGTAGGAGGTGCCTTCTCTGGACTGCTTTTGTCTAGGGATAACTACTGGGTGAGTTGTTTGAGAAGGTAGTTTAATGTGTCAACACAAACTCATCTGCAAGGACTGCAGCTTTCTCAAGAGTGAGATCCTTGTGCTCATAAATGTAGGTAGAAACCCCTTCGTGAAAATAATTATTGAACTGCTTGAGCAGTAGGAGTCTTCAAATCCTCAAGGTCCTTGACCTCTTGAGAACTACCCCAACGATCAAAAATAAATGCTTGTTTCCTTGCGAAATCAACATGGATTTGTGATTCTGTCTTTCCTAATTTATGGAACTGTTGTCTGTATGCCTCTGGAACCAACTCGTGAGCCCGAAGGAGGGCAGCTTTAACAGTGACATAATCTGAGCTCTGGTCAGGAGAAAGTGATGTAAACTTTCTGAGCTTATCCAATAAGAACATTTTGGAGGAGCAGTGACCAAATGTCTTGTTGTCTGGCTGCAAGTTCTCTTTCTTTGTGTTCAAGCTCTAATTTATGTTGCTCCATCTTGCCTTTAGTTCTAACTCCCTCAGTTGCACCTCTACGGGGGGGAACTCTACCATTCCTAGGACCCTTTTCACCATCTCCCTCAATGGGAGCATTTCCCCCTCCACCAGAACAGCATTGACTAAGTCTTTGACTACTGCTTTTGAATTGGCAGGTACCACTTTGATGTCATAATGGTTTGCAATGATAAGCAGATCTACCTTTGTACATGTATCTAGAATTTCCCAAGTAGAGTTTTCCACAAACTTAAACAGGCAAAAAAATCATGGACAACTGAGGAAAGCTCAAAGCAGGTTTATTCACCCAAGGGGTCAACCAAAAAGTTGTGCACTTTACAGGGTAAAGGACTCATCAAAAGTAGCAAGAGGAACTGCCCCTCCCTACCTTCAGGCTCAAACCCTACACCCCAACCCAAGCCACATCAGGGGCTCTTGGCCCTCCCACCCCTACAGGTGTTTCTACCATTCCAGTGTTTAATTGCTATATTGTAATTACTTCGCCACCATGGCCTATTTATTGCCTTACCTCCCTAATCTTACCTCATTTGCACACACTGTAAATAGACTGTTTCTACTGTATTATTGACTGTATGTTTGTTTATTCCATGTGTAACTCTGTGTTGTATGTGTCGAACTGCTTTGCTTTATCTTGGCCAGGTTGAGAACTTATCAACTAGTCTACCTGGTTGAATAAAGATGAAATAAAAAAAATAAAAAACAGGAGGGCAGCTCCCGCTCAGCCAAGTCCTAGCTCTTCTCTGTCATGGAACCCCAATGGAGGAACAAGCTTCTGCCTGAAGCTAAGATGCCAGAATCCCTGCCCATCTTCCAAAAACATCTGAAACCCTATCTCTTCAAACAGTATCTTAAATAATCCTCCTCCTCACCTCTACCCCCCCCCCCCCCTAATAAATACATTTAATCAGCACTTGACCCTGTACTTACTATGCCTGTGCTATGTCGTTGTCCCAACTAGCTATCTTAAGATGAATGCACTAAATCTGGATAAGAGCATCTGCTAAATGACAAAAATGTCAATGTCATGCCCTGTACGGAAATATGACTCTTATCAAAAGTAGTGCACTATACAGGGAACAGGACTCTTATCAAAAGTAGTGCACTATACAGGGAACAGGACTCTTATCAACAGTAGTGCACTATACAGGGAACAGGACTCTTATCAACAGTAGTGCACTATACAGGGAACAGGACTCTTATCAACAGTAGTGCACTATACAGGGAACAGGACTCTTATCAAAAGTAGTGCACTATACAGGGAACAGGACTCTTATCAACAGTAGTGCACTATACAGGGAACAGGACTCTTATCAACAGTAGTGCACTATACATGGAACAGGACTCTTATCAACAGTAGTGCACTATACAGGGAACAGGACTCTTATCAACAGTAGTGCACTATACAGGGAATATGACTCTTATCAACAGTAGTGCACTATATAGGGAATAGGACTCTTATCAACAGTAGTGCACTATACAGGGAATAGGACTCTTATCAACAGTAGTGCACTATACAGGGAATAGGACTCTTATCAACAGTAGTGCACTATACAGGGAATAGGACTCTTATCAACAGTAGTGCACTATACAGGGAATAGGACTCTTATCAACAGTAGTGCACTATACAGGGAATAGGACTCTTATCAACAGTAGTGCACTATACAGGGAATAGGACTCTTATCAACAGTAGTGCACTATACAGGGAATAGGACTCTTGTCAACAGTAGTGCACTATACAGGGAATAGGACTCTTATCAACAGTAGTGCACTATACAGGGAATAGGACTCTTATCAACAGTAGTACACTATACAGGGAATAGGACTCTTATCAACAGTAGTGCACTATACAGGGGATATGACTCTTATCAACAGTAGTGCACTATACAGGGAATAGGACTCTTATCAAAAGTAGTGCACTAGTAGTGCACTAAGAGGACTGGCCACCCCTCATAGCCTGGTTCCTCTCTAGGTTTCTTCCTAGGTTCTGGCCTTTCTAGGGAGTTTTTCCTAGCCACCGTGCCTCTACGCCTGCATTGCTTGCTGTTTGGGGTTTTAGGCTGAGTTTCTGTACAGCACTTTGAGACATCAACTGACGTAAGAAGGGCTTTATAAATACATTTGATTGATTGATTGATTATCAAAAGTAGTGCACTCTATGCAAGGAATAGGGTGGCTCTGGGGTGAAGTCTGCTGCCCCCTAGAGGTGGGATGTGGGATGTGGAAATGGATTGTCTTACTGTGGCTCTGGGGTGAAGTCTGCTTCCCCCTAGATGTGAGATGTGTGTAGGGAAATGGAATGTCTTACTGTGGCTCTGGGGTGAAGTCTGCTTCCCCCTAGAGGTGAGATGTGGGAAACGGAATGGAATGTCTTACTGTGGCTCTGGGGTGAAGTCTGCTGCCCCCTAGATGTGAGATGTGGGAAACGGAATGGAATGTCTTACTGTGGCTCTGGGGTGAAGTCTGCTTCCCCCTAGAGGTGAGATGTGGGTAGTAGAAATGGAATGTCTTACTGTGGCTCCGGGGTGAAGTCTGCTTCCCCCTAGAGGTGAGATGTGGGAAACGGAATGGAATGTCTTACTGTGGCTCTGGGGTGAAGTCTGCTTCCCCCTAGAGGTGAGATGTGGGTAGTAGAAATGGAATGTCTTACTGTGGCTCCGGGGTGAAGTCTGCTTCCCCCTAGATGTGAGATGTGTGTAGGGAAATGGAATGTCTTACTGTGGCTCTGGGGTGAAGTCTGCTGCCCCCTAGAGGTGAGATGTGGGAAACGGAATGGAATGTCTTACTGTGGCTCTGGGGTGAAGTCTGCTTCCCCCTAGAGGTGAGATGTGGGTAGGGGAAATGGATTGTCTTACTGTGGCTCTGGGGTGAAGTCTGCTGCCTCCTAGAGGTGACATGTGGGTAGGGGAAATGGAATGTCTTACTGTGGCTCTGGGGTGAAGTCTGCTGCCTCCTAGAGGTGAGATGTGTGTAGTGGAAATGGAAAGTCTTAATGTGGCTCCGGGGTGGAGTCCAAATGAACCAGATCCAGTCATTCAGTAGGCTTTACAATATTGTCCCATTCCCACATATTAGAACGTAGATCACATAGTGCAGAACGTGTTACTACATTTGCAATAGGAGGCCATTTCAGACATAATGACAACACTGATAACTAAACCAGACAAACAAGCTGTAAAACTGCTGAGCTCATATAATGATTAATGCTTAATTAAATGTGTGTGTAGCTGTAAAGTAAGTAAGTAAGAATGTGATTGAAGTAATAGCTATGTCGTTTTTGGGAGTATCTGTATTTTACCCTCCTATTTATATTTTTGACCACTTTAACTCCAATTAATTCAGATAAACGTTTTACTCCCGTACATTTTATCTGAAACCCAAAAGTACTTGCTACATTTTGAATGCCTGGTCCAACTCAGGCACTTACTGATAGAACGTGCATCACCACTGCCTCTGATCTGGTGGACTCACTAAACTAAAGAACTGAAATAGGACAGCACTCCGGTAAATAAACTTCAATTGAAATGTTCATTGCCGCACAAACGCTTTAGACATGAGCTCTTCTTCAGCGTGCAAGGCAATGGCAATCAATGTCACTTCAACAATACCACACAGGTGGGCATAATTATAAATTCACATTCAGTATTGGCCCTATCAAGTGATCCCAGCAGAGGGCGCTGTGGGGGAAACATGACAGTCATATTAAGACTGTGAGACAATACAAATTCATTATGATGTCATTACATGTCGTTATGATGTCATTATCTTTCATTATGATGTCATTAACTAAATGTTTGGCCTATTTAGAACCTAGTACAAACAAAACAAGAAAAATAACATTCCTCATTGAGGCCTCCTGGGGGAAGATTGACCAAGCAGTCTGTCCAATATGTATCTCTTTGTAGAAGTCATTCATCCCTGTCTCCTCCCCTTTGTGGCGCCTTCACCAATCCAATGAACATATTAGGTACTTAGTTCATGATTATGTCTGTTGAAATATCTGGCAACAGGGGATGTTTCATCATGGTTGTGAATGGAGCTCTTATGTTCACATGTGTTCGTCTTAAGGTCACGTTTCAGTCTTAATAACCACATAATACAAGTTACAGGAACACTTAAGGAGATATACAACATATTTCGTGTTCAGTGGCAATTTTAGCATGTAAATATTGTTAGGGCAAAAAAATGTATATAGTGGGACGCAGCAAAGTCACTACACAACACAACACTAAACAATACATTAATTGCACTATAACGTTGACAAACGGTGCACACAAACGATTAGGGCCCACATAAAGCTGTCCCAACAGCAGAGTCCCAACATCTCACCACTGCTACACCTGGCTGTCAGTGGAGCCTTGTCTGGCAGCGAAATAGTTCATTCAGCCTCATTTACTGCCTTGATATGGCTGACTTGCTTAAACAAATGTGGTTTGTACTGACAATTGAGATGTACAAACTATGGCATAAGGGGACAACAAGCGGATAAGAGGCAATCCGTAATTTAGACCTGTCTGGGAACGGGGTTCCGCTAGCAGCCAGTGAAATTGCAGGGCGCCAAATTCAAACAACAGAAATCTCATAATTCAAATTTCTCATACATACAAGTATTAGGAACCATTTTAAAGAAAAACTTCTCGTTAATCCAACCACAGTGTCCGATTTCAAAAAGGCTTTACAGCGAAAGCACCACAAACGATTATGTTAGGTCACCGCCAAGTCACAGAAAAACACAGCCATTTTTTCAGCCAAAAAGAGGAGTCACAAAAAGCAGAAAAAGAGATAAAATGAATCACTAACCTTTGATGATCTTCATCAGATGACACTCATAGGACTTCATGTTACTCAATACATGTATGTTTTGTTCGATAAAGTGCATATTTGTATCCAACTTTAGATAAACTTCTCCTCAATGCAACCTCTGTGTCAGATTTTTTTTTTTTTATTACGGAAAAAGCATACTATGCAATAATCTGAGTACAGCGCTCAGAGACCAAAACAGCCAAACAGATATCCGCCATGTTGTGGGGTCAACATTAGTCAGAAATAGCATTATAAATATTCACTTACCTTTGATGATCTTCATCAGAATGCACTCCCAGGAATCCCAGTTCCACAATAAATGTTTGATTGTTCGATAAAGTTCATAATTTATGTCCAAATACCTCCTTTTGTTGGGGGTTTGGTAAACAAATCCAAACACGTGTGCAAGTCCAGCCGAAAGGTCGGACGAGAGTCCAAAAAGTTATATTACAGGTCGTAGAAACATGTCAAACGAAGTATAGAATCAATCTTTAGGAGGTTTTTTATCATAAATCTTCAATAATGTTCCAACCGGAGAATTCCTTTGTCTGTAGAAAAGCAATGGAACATGAGGTAACTTTCACATGAACGCGCTGTCAGGTTTTGGCCAAGACTGTTCGGGTTTTGGTCACTAGATGTCCCCATTGCACCTTTTTTGTACCTTTTGTTTTTCTTGCTCTAATTATTGTTTGCACCTGTAGGTCATTCCCTTGTTAGTATTTAAACCCTGTGTGTTCCTCAGTTCCTTGCTCAGTGTTTGTAAGTTAGCACCCAGCCCCAGCCCAAGCCTTGTTTTATTCAGATATTTCTATTGTTGGATTTTCTTGAGGTTCTCTGGTTTAGTTCTTGTGTATTTTTTGAGTAGTCTTTTGAGGTTTGTTTTTCCCTGCTGTTTTTTACCACTTTGTGGAGTTTCTTTTGTATTTTGGAGGATTTCCATTTTGTGCCTTTTGGCTTTATTTTTGGACATTGTGGATTTAGTTTCTTTGCCTGAAGATTTTGTTCTTTAATTAAACCACCATCTCTAGTACTGCTGTGTCTGCCTCATCTTCTGGGTTCTGACGATTATTAGTGACTGTTTCTCGCACCGGGTCCTGACAGAAACACTGAGCCATTATAATGAACCCAGAGGCAGCCAGTACCCAGGATCTTTTTTCCATGCTGTCCCACCACGAGGGGACTGTCCAACGCCACGAAGCTGCTCTGGTTCAGCAAGAGGCCTTAATGGCTAGACATTCTCAACTTCTGTCAGAGATGCTGACTTCCATAAAGCAGATTTCGGATCGACTTTCCCCGGCAACCGCTTCTGCTCCAGTTCATCAGATTCAAGTGCCCCTGGCAGTTAACCCCCTGGCTGAACCTCGTCTACTGCCTCCCCAACGGTTCTCAGGGGATCCGAGTGTTTGTAAGGGGTTTTTCACCCAATGTTCTCTCTCCTTTGAGCTGCAACCATCGTCGTTTCCCACCGACCGGTCCAAGATAGCATATATCATCACCCTGCTGTCGGGAAAAGCCCTAGCCTGGGCTACTGCTGTGTGGGATGCCCAAAGTCCCTGCTGTGCCAGCTACTCTACCTTTGCTGAAGAATTCAAGCGAGTGTTTCAAGGTCCTACCAACGGCCCTGACTCAGCCAAACAGCTCCTGACTCTCCGCCAAGGTCGGCGCAGCGTGACGGACTATGCCATCCAGTTCCGCACTGTGGCAGCAGCAAGTGGCTGGAACGACGAGGCGCTCACAGTGTGTTTTTTGAAGGGTCTTTCTGACACCATCCAAGATGAACTGGCCACTCGGGAACCACCGGACAACCTCGAGTCCCTTATCAAGTTGGCTTCACGCATAGACCAGCGTCTGAGAGAGAGAACTCAACCGTAGACCGCTCACCCTAGCTCCTATCGGTTCCAGCTCCGAGTCTCCACCTTTATCCTCGCTGGCTCCACCAGAACCCATGCAGGTTGGACGCATCTCCCAGGCTGAGAGAGACCGCCGGATGAGGGAGCGATGCTGTCTATATTGCGGCAAACCGGGCCATTTCCGCTCCACGTGTCCCGGGCTCCAGGGAAACGCACTCTCCCGTGCAGGCCTGGGAGGACTGTAACGGGAAACATAACCTCCTCCCATCCATCCAACTCCCGCCTGCTCATTCCAGTTACCCTTTCCTGGGACGACCACGAGTTTTCTCTTCAAGCCTTGGTAGACTCTGGAGCCGCAGGTAACTTCATGGATGGGGTCTGGGCGAAAGAGAATGGCGTTCCTTCTGAACCTCTGAGTGACCCCATAAGGGTTACTACGTTGGATAGAAGCCCTTTGGGATCTGGACTTGTTACTCGTGCCACTACCCCCTTGCGACTTTCAGTTTCCCAACACCAGGAAGTGATGAACTTTCATCTGATCTCCTGTTCCGAGTTCCCTCTCGTCCTTGGTTATCCCTGGCTTCACAGCCATAACCCTCACATCGACTGGTCTGTGGGCACTATCAAGCAGTGGGGTCCTACGTGCCAAGCCACTTGTATCTTCCCGAGTTCCCCGAGTTCCCCTTCCGAGTCTCTAGAATCCATCGACCTGTCCTGAGTTCCCGAGTGTTACCATGACCTCAAACTGGTATTTAGCAAACAGAGGGCCACCAAACTACCACCCCATAGCAGGTCCCCTGTTTCCGGGGACCTGCCCTCCCAGGGGTCGGATCTTTTCCCGTTCTCCTCCCGAACGAGCTGCTATGGATACCTACATCAAGGACTCTCTGGCAGCAGGCCTCATGCGTCCATCTACCTCGCCGGCGGGAGCAGGGTTTTTCTTTGTGGCCAAGAAAGACGGTGGATTACGACCTTGCATCGACTACCGGGGACTCAATGCCATAACCGTCCGTAACCGCTACCCGCTACCCCTTATGGCCACAGCCTTTGAGCTGCTCCAGGAAGCAGTTGTCTTCACTAAGCTTGACCTGCGGAACGCATACCATCTTGTGCGGATCAAACCCGGGGACGAGTGGAAGACCGCTTTCAACACGCCTACTGGTCACTACGAATACTCGGTGATGCCCTTCGGCCTGACCAACGCTCCGGCTGTGTTCCAAGCGCTCATAATCGATGTGCTTAGGGATATGCTTAACATCTTCGTGTTTGTTTACTTGGATGACATCCTCATCTTTTCGAGCTCCCTTCAAGAACACACTAAGCATGTCAGACAAGTGCTCAAACGCCTCCTAGACAGCCATTTGTACGTTAAGCCGGAAAAGTGTGAATTCCATTCCTCTCGAGTACAATTCCTGGGATTTATAGTGGAACCCGGTCGAGTCCAGATGGACCCCAAGAAGGTAGGGGCGGTAGCGGATTGGCCCACCCCCAAGTCCGTTAAGGAAGTTCAGCGTTTCCTGGGCTTCACCAACTTTTACCGCAAGTTCATCAAGAACTTCAGCTCGGTGGCAGCCCCTCTCTCAGCTGTAACCAAGGGTGGCAACACAAGGTTTCTGTGGGGAAGAGAAGCTGAGACGGCCTTCCAAGGACTCAAGCAGCGCATCCTCTCTGCTCCCATCCTGACACTACCAACGGCGGATTAACCTTTTGTGGTGGAGGTAGACGCATCAGAGGTTGGGGTTGGAGCTGTCTTGTCTCAGAGGGGTGAAGACAAGAAGCTTCATCCTTGCGCCTTCTTCTCTCACCGGCTTACCCCGGCCGAGAGGAATTACGATGTGGGGGATCGTGAACTCCTAGCGGTTAAGATGGCATTGAAGGAATGGAGACACTGGCTCGAGGGGGCTTCTCAACCGTTTCAAGTGCTTACGGACCACAAAAATCTGGAGTATATCCAGCAGGCGAAGCGGTTGAACTCCAGACAAGCTCGATGGTCTCTTTTCTTCAGCCGATTTCAGTTTATCCTCACCTATAGACCCGGGTCGAAGAATCTCAAACCGGACGCCTTGTCACGAATCTACTCTCCTGCCATTCGAGAAGATACTGACATGACTGTCCTTCCGGCCGCTAAGATCGTGGCTCCGATCTCGTGGCAAGTGGAGGATACCGTG